>NC_066515.1:4670596-4850596 GCF_024679095.1 Eriocheir sinensis
AAAATAGAGCTTAAAAGTAATGAAAAAAAAGGAGATTTAGTCGTAGATTTAATATATATGTATATATATATATATATATATATATATAAATATATATATATATATATATATATATATATATATATATATATATATATATATATATATATATATATATATATATATATATATATATATATATATATATATATATATATATATATATATATATATATATATATATATATATATATATATATATATATATATATATATATATATATATATATATATATATATATATATATATATATATATATATATATATATATATATATATATATATATATATATATATATATATATATATATATATATATATATATATATATATATATATATATATATATATATATCACTTTAATTCACCGTACGTAATGTAATCCAGTATAACGAAGATTTATTTTTGTTTTTTTCTTTAGTCCAGCAAAGAATTATTAACGTCCTGAACACAAAAACCGTCCGATATGTTTTTTCTTATCTGTCTTTTAAGAGGAAAACACGAGTAAAACGAAGACGAAAAAGAAAGAAAAGGAAGAATACAGGAATAGTATGTACCTCCCTTTATTTATTACGGTTCTTCTGTAAATTTCTCAACCGCTGAAATATTTTCTTAGCAACTGGATCAACTATATACAACCTCTTTTATATATTAGGCTTTTTTTCTGTAAATATATATATATATATATATATATATATATATATATATATATATATATATATATATATATATATATATATATATATATATATATATATATATATATATATATATATATATATATATATATATATATATATATATATATATATATATATATATATATATATATATATATATATATATATATATATATATATATATATATATATATATATATATATATATATATATATATATATATATATATATATATATATATATAGATATATGTATACATGAATAAATTAATAATTGGTCCAATGGCTAAGAAAAATATTTGTGAGGTAGAGAAATTTACAGAGGAAGCCAAATAAAGAAAAGGAGGTTTAAGGAAGAGGAGGGCGTTTATATAGTTTATGAGTTGCTAAGAAAGATATTACAGGGTTAGAGAAATTTGTAAAAGAAAAAAGTATAATAAATAAAGATAGGTTGTATATAGTTTATCCATTTGCTAAGAAAAAATATTTCAGGGGTAGAGAGATTTACGGAAGAAGCCTAATAAATAAAGGGAGGTTGTAAGAAGATAATAGCGTTTTAGATAGTATAATAAATAAAACGAGGTTGTGTATAGTTAATCAGTTGCTAAGAAAAATATTGCATTGCTAGAGAATATCACAGAAGAAAAAGCCTGATAAATAAAATGAGGTTAATATATATATATATATATATATATATATATATATATATATATATATATATATATATATATATATATATATATATATATATATATATATATATATATATATATATATATATATATATATATATATATATATATATATATATATATATATATATATATATATATATATATATATATATATATATATATATATATATATATATATATATATATATATATATATATATATATATATATATATATATATATATATATATATATATAGCGATTTTTAAGTGTTTACTTTTTAAGTTGTATATTTAATGTTTTTTTTGTGTTTTTGATTAAGGCGCGAACTGTTATCTCACGTCGGGTCCGGTATACCGTTGCCTGCTTTCACAAGTTGATTGTAGTAAGGTGAGATAACACAATAGCCTTTTTAGTTAAGTGATGTGTAGCCGAGCGGTAGCCGTTATAAGTTCACTTTAGTTCACTTTAATTTTCTCTCTCTCAGGTTAATACAAATACCAAATGTATTTTAACTATATTAACAGTTGTACTACATAAGGTTTACAGTTTACGTGAGCGAGACGCACGAAATCAGAGACAGCCACACCGCTGCAGGGCGCGGGGCGGCAGAGCACCGCTCGCCTGCCCGTCACCCGTCTTCTCTCCCTTCTCCGCGTTGTTCGCCCGTTTTATTTGCTTGTAGTTCGTCCGGAAGGGTGTGGGTTCCGGTTGATGACTGTTGATGAAAGTCATCATTTGCTGATCCTAGTGTCAGTTCATCACAGCTTCCCACGGCCAAAAGCACGACGTGTTGTTAGACATCCTGTTGTGCGACACCGACCGGGTGTCGCCACACGTACAGTCATACATACACATGTACATTATAATATACACATTACATCGCTCGGTTCTCTAAAAGTCGCGACCTCGCGACTCACCCGACCTTTAAAAGCAGTGTACCTACCCATGATACAGTCGCACAATGTGTACTAGTTAAACGAGGTCCTGTTATTGCTTAAAAAAAAATATATACAAGTCAGAGCCCGCCTAACGATACAGCATCGGGAAATGCCAATGATAATAAAAATAATCATGGAAGTAACAAGAAATGGGCAAAGTACATACAGGGCGAGGTAAACTTGGCAAGAGTCGTGGACATGGAAGCTCAGTACTATTCCGAGAAAACAAAATAATAGCTCGAAAAATTATTTACATGATACATCCTAGTAAAATTAAATTGACTAAACTGTCATTAGGATACATGGTAATGGAGCTATTTGGAATAGCAAAAAGAAAAAGGAACAATCCTTGAAGAAGATCTGCTACACACTGAACCTTCGAGTCACACCTGGTCACAAAACTGTCGCAGAGAAACACTCATCCGTTGCGTGACAATTAATTGCCAGTGTCGTTACCCTCGGCACGCCTTCGAGACGGGTGGGGTTTACAACAATAGATAAGGTTGTGTGAAAAGAGGTAATGTTATCCGTAGAGTCTCCTAATAGTTACAATGTGATAACAAGGACAAGTCTGGAGAACCTTAGAAGCATCGGCAGTCAGCACCACTAACTCCTAATACTCCGTTTTTCAGGTCATCAGTACTATAAAAGAAAATCCTGTCACCAAGTTGTGAAATCACTGTTGTAACAAATCTCACTGAAATATATAATTCCAGCATAATTGATTAAAGTAATTCCAGCATTAATAAGCATCAAATGAAAAAGACAAATTTCCACCTATCCCTCGATCGTAACGAACGTGGATGACTGACATCTTTGACGCCAAAAATAATTCCCGTAACGGGTAACAGTGGTATGTCAAGTAAGGGTAAGTAAGACTTGTCTGCTTACTTCCAAAGCTTACAGATATTCACATGCTGGTTACGATAAAAGTTAGGGACAGCATCTGCTCAAGTTAAGTTAAGTCTGTCAGTGCAGAGAAAAAGTATGTTTTAAGCAGAAGCACATGAGGTTCAAGGTTAAATTGTACCTATCCCTATGTTAGTCTACACCCTCGGTTATTACGGCTCCAATTAAATTAAGAAGACTGACTGCAATAAAAGAAAATACAATATTTAGATATATATATATATATAAGTATATATATATATATATATATATATATATATATATATATATATATATATATATATATATATATATATATATATATATATATATATATATATATATATATATATATATATATATATATATATATATATATATATATATATATATATATATATATATATATATATATATATATATATATATATATATATATATATATATATATATATATATATATATATATATATATATATATATATATATATATATATATATATATATATATATATATATATATATATATATATATATATATATATATATATATATATAACCTCCGGGTGTTTTCTGTCACCTAAGTACGCAAGGGTGAGGAGAAATGGGTTGAAAAGGCATCCAAAATGAAGGAGGCAGGGAATGGAATAGCAGAGGAGGACATGAGAAGGAAGGAGACGAGAAGGATAATGTTGCTCGGGAGAAGCTTAAATGATGATGATGATGATGATGAGGTGAGAAGGAAGAACGAGAGTTAGAAAATGATGACTGACGGCGAGGGAAGGAAGGAAAAGGAGGAAGGAAGGAACGAAAGAAGGATTAAGATAAGAAATTGCTAGCTAATGGAGGAGAGAACAGTGAGAAGGGGAGAAAGAAATAGGTGAAAGACGATAAAGAGGGTGAGGAAGAGGAGGAGGAAGAGGAGCATGTTGTTGTTTTATTGTGGTGGTGGTGGAGGTAGTTTGTGATGTATAATGGGTGGGTCGTGATAATGAAAAGGAAGGAGATATTGATAGCGTGAAGGAAGGGAAGGAGAGACAGTAATTGGGAGGCAAGGCTAGAGATGATAGCACTACGAAGACAGAAGCCCGTGTTTTCAATGTACTTTTTTCTTCTTTCTTTTTTGGCCTATGATTTCCCTCCCCTTGTGCTTTCTCGTATGTGTCACTGTTCTTCATGTTCGGTCTTTTCTATCCTTTTTTTTTACTTCGCTTGGTTATCTCGTCAGCGTTGTCGTCGTTGTCGTTTTCCTGCTTTTCTTCTTCCTCTTTATCCCACTACTCCTTTTCTCCTTTTTTTCTCCTTTTCCTCCTTCTTCCAGATCGATGCAACACGGTTATTAGCAAAATATTGTAAACCGTGACATCAGACATTGGAACAGGCATCTTACAAACTTTATGTGGGCGAAAATTATGGATCAGGTCAAGAATCGCGTTTATTATTCCTTGGCCACGACTGCAGGCAAACAGACATATCATTTTCTAACCTAAAATATCATACCACACACGCAAATATATTATGAAGATCAGAGTACACATAAACCACGTAAGCAGGGTATCCCGTTATAAGCCAAGAGGATTACCTTACCTCCTCCTCCATGTTTCCTCGTCCAAAGTAAAGTTTTCGCCGCGTCTCTCCCCTGTCTTCGCCACCTCTTTCTTCCTCTCCCTCCATGCAACACATAATCCTCTCGTACCACGCTTAGCTCCCCTTGAGAGGTATTCACCTGAGCAACTCCTCTTCTTTCTCCTCCTCTTCCTCCTCCCCATCATCATCGTTATCATCATCATCACCATCATAGTTGTCTTGTTTCTGTAAAGCTTTCTCCTTTAAAATTCTTTTGTTTCTACCTTTTTCCTTCACTCACCCTTCTTTCTCTCGATTCTCCTCCGTCTCCTGTGTGTGTGTGTGTGTGTGTGTGTGTGTGTGTGTGTGTGTGTTTAAAGATTCACACAAAATCCACACACAACTAAAGAGAGAGAGAGAGAGAGAGAGAGAGAGAGAGAGAGAGAGAGAGAGAGAGAGAGAGAGAGAGAGAGAGAGAGAGAGAGAGAGAGAGAGAGAGAGAGAGAGAGAGAGAGAGAGAGAGAGAGAGAGAGAGAGAGAGAGAGAGAGAGAGAGAGAGAGAGAGAGAGAGAGAGAGAGAGAGAGAGAGAGAGAGAGAGAGAGAGAGAGAGAGAGAGAGAGAGAGAGAGAGAGAGAGAGAGAGAGAGAGAGAGAGAGAGAGAGAGAGAGAGAGAGAAATTTACATTAAATAATGTAAATGCGTACATAAAATAACCTAAATTTGTATAAAACTATATACAAAAATACACAAAAAAATTTAAAATTTGTATGAAAAGAAATATACAAAATACACATAAAATTAGGTAAATTTGTATTGAAATACATATACAAAATACACATAGAATAATGTAAATTTGAATGAAAATATATAAACAAATACACTTAAAATAACGTAAATTTGTATAAAATATATATGCAAGATACACATTAAATAATGTAAATGTGTATAAAAAATATATACAAAAAAGAAATAGAATAATGTAAAATCCTATCAATATAAATACACAGAATATCAATAAAATAATGTAAATTTGTATGAAAAGAAAGATGCAAAATTCCCATAAAATATATATACCAAAATACACATAAAATATTTAAATTTGTATTGAAATAAATATTCAAAATGCATATACAGTAAGGTAAATATGTATTGAAAGAGATATTCAAAAATACATATAAAACAAAGTAAATTTGTTTCAAAATATATATACGAATACACATAAAATCACGTAGATTTCTATAGAAATATATATACAAAATACACATGAAATTATATAAATACGTATAAAAATATATATACAAAATACATATCTAGGTAAATTCGTGTCAAAATAAATAAACAAAATATCATGAAAAGAATGTGTATTTGTATGAAAATAAATAATAGATAATAAATTTGTATGAAATATATATGCAAGATACACATTAAATAATGTAAATATGTATAAAAAAATATATACAAAAAACAAATAGAATAATGTGAAATCGTATCAAAATAAATACACCGAATATTAATAAAATAATGTAAATTTGTATGAAAATAAAGATGCAAAATTCCCATCAAATAGCGCATTTCTTATAAAAATATAAATACAAAAATACACATAAAATATTAAAATTTGTATTGATATAAATATACAAAATGCACATACAATAAGGTAAACTTGTATTGAAAGAGATATGCAAAAATACATATAAAACAATGTAAATTTGTTTCAAAATATATATACGAATACACATAAAATAACGTAGATTTCTATAAAAATATATATACAAAATAAACATAAAATTAAGTAAATACGTATAAAAATAGATATATAAAATACACATAGAATAATGTAAAATTGTTTAAAAAAATAAACAGAATATAAATAAAATAATGTAAATTTGTATGAAAATAAAAATGCAAAATACACATAAAATAAAGCATATTTTTATAAAAATACATATACAAAAATCATATCACAATTAAATTTGTATTAAAATTAATATACAAAATGCATATACAATAAGGCAAATTTGTATTGAAAAAAAATGCAAAATACACATAAAACAGTGTAAATTTATATCAAAATCTATATACGAATACTCATAAATCAACGTAGATTTCTATAGAAATATATATACAAAATACACATCAAATGATGTAAACACGTATAAAAATAAAATACACATTAAACAATGTAAATTCGCGTCAAAATATATAAACAAAATATCAATAAAAGAATGTGTATTTGTATGAAAATAGATATACAATATACACATAAAATCACCTAAATTTGTATAAAACTATATACAAAAATACACAAAAATAATTTTAATTTGTATGAAAATAAATATACAAAATACACATAAAATTAGGTAAATTTGTATTGAAATACATTTACAAAATACACATAAAATAATGTAAATTTGAATGAAAATATATAAACAAATACACTTAAAATAACGTAAATTTGTATAAAATATATATAAAAAATACACATTAAATAATGTAAATATGTATAAAAAAATATATACAAAACACAAATAGAATAATATAAAATCGTATAAAAAAAAAATACACAGAATATTAATAAAATAATGTAAATTTGTATGAAAATTAAGATGCAAAATACCCATAAAATAACGCATTTTTTATAAAAAATATTTATACCAAGACACACATAAAATATTTGAATTTGTATTAAAATAAATATACAAAATGCACATATAATAAGGTAAATTTGTATTGAAATAGATATGCAAAATACATATAAAACCATGTAAATTTTTTTCAAAATATATATACGAATACACATAAAATTACGTAGATTTCCATGAAAATAAATATACAAAATACACATAAAATTAAGTAAATACGTATAAAAAAAGGTATACAAAATACACATAAAATAATGTAAACTCGTATCAAAATAAATAAACAAAATACTAATAAAAGAATGTGTATTGTATAAATATAAATATACAAAATACAAATAAAATAACGTAAATTTATATAAAACTATATGCAAAAATACACAAAAGTAATTAAATTTATGTGAAAATAGATATACAAAATACATGTGTATTTTGTATATTTATTTTCATACAAATTGAAATTATTTTTGTTTATTTTTTTATATATTTTCATACAAATTTTCGTGATTTTATGTGTATTTTGTATATTTATTTTTTCTACAAATATGCGTTCTTTTAACTGAATTTTGTTTATTGAATTTGAAACGAATTTACCTTATTTTGTATATCTGTTTTCATACAAATTAAAATACTTCTGTGTATTTTTGTATATAGTTTTATATAAATTTACGTTATTTTATGTGTATTTTGTATATTTATATTTATACAAATACACATTCTTTTATTGGTATTTTGTATATTTATTTTGATACGAATTTACATTATTTTATGTGTATTTTGTATACATTTTTTTTATACGTATTTACTTCATTTTATGTGTATTTTGTATATATATTTTTATAGAAATCTACGTTATTTTATGTGTATTCGTATATATATTTTGAAACAAATTTACATTGTTTTATATGTATTTTCCATATCTATTTCAATACAAATTTACCTTATTGTAAGTGTTTTTTTATATATTTATTTCAATTCAAATTAAATTTTTTGATGTGTATTTTGGTATATATATTTTTATAAATAAAAAAAATGCGTTATTTTATGGTTATTTTGCCTCTTTATTTTCATACAAATTTACATTATTTTATTAATATTCTGTGTATTTATTTTGATACGATTTTACATTATTCTATTTGTGTTTTGTATATATTTTTTTATACAAATTTACGTTATTTTAAGTGTATTTGTTTGTCTTTTCATTCAAATTTACATTATTTTATGTGTATTTTGTATATGTATTTCAATAGAAATTTACCTAATTTTATGTGTATTTTGTATATTTATTTTCATACAAATTTAAAATATTTTTGTGTATTTTTGTATATAGTTTGATACAAATTTAGGTTATTCTATGTGTATTTTGTATATCTATTTTCATTCAAATACACATTCTTTTATTGATATTTTGTTTATTTATTTTGACGCGAATTTAAAGTATTTAATGTGTATTTTGTATATATATTTTTATACGTATTTACATCATTTCATGTGTATTTTGTATATATATTCCTATAGAAATCAACGTTATTTTATGTGTATTCATATATATATTTTGAAACAAATTTACCATAGAATAATTAAATTTGTATTATTTTATATGTACGTAATGTAAAAATTTATAAAATTAGAGATGCAATATACCCATAAAATAACTCATATTTAAAAAAAAATATACACAAAAATACACATAAAATAATTAAATTTGTATTAAAATAAATATAAAAAATACACATACAATAAGGTAGATTTTTATTGAAATAGATATGCAAAACACTCATAAAATAAAGTAAATTTGTATCAAAATATATACGAATACACACAATAAAACTACGTAAATTTTTATGAAAATATATATACAAAAAACACATTAAATAATGTAAATACATAGAAAAATATATATACAAAATACACATAAAATAATGTAAACTCGTATCAAAATAAAAAACAAAATTTCTCTAAAAGAATGTATATTTGTAGGAAAATATATACAAAATACAAATAAAATAACAAAAAATTTGTATAAAAATATATACAAAAATACACAAAATAATTTAAATTTGTTTGAAAATAGATATGCAAAATACACATGAAATTAGGCAGATTTTTATTGAAATACATATACAAAATACACATAAAATAATGTAAATTTGTATGAAACTATATAAACAAATACACATAAGATAACGTAAATTTCCATAAAATATATGTACAAAATATACATTAAATAATATAAATATGTCTAAAAATATGTATACAAAATACACAGAATAACGTAAAATCGTATCAAAATAAATAAACAGACTATCAATAAAATAATGTAAATTTGTATGAAAATAAAGATGCAAAATACCCATATAATAACGCATATTTGTTTAAAAATATATACAAAAATACACATAAAATAATTAAATTTGTATCAAAATAAATATACAAAAGGCACATACAATAAAGAAAATTTGTATTGAAATAGATATGCGAAATACACATAAATAATGTAAATTTGTATCAAAATATATATAGGAATACACATAAAATAGAGTAAAATTATGTAAATAATTATATATATATATATATATATATATATATATATATATATATATATATATATATATATATATTTATATATATATATATATATATATATATATATATATATATATATATATATATCAAATACACCTAAAATAATGAAAATTCGTATCAAAATCAATAAACAAAATTCCGATAAAAGAACGTACAAATTTACATTATTTTTTGTGTATTTTGTACATGTATTTAAATACAAATTTAACTAATTATATGTGTATTCTGTATATCTATTTTCATAGAAATTGAAATTTATTTTTCTGTTTTTTTGTATATATTTTTATTCAAATTTTCGTAATTTTATGTGTATTTTGTATATTTATTTTCCTACAAATATACGTTCTTTTATGGAATTTTGTTTATTTATTTTGATACGAATTTTCATTTTTTTAGGTGTATTTCATATATATATTTTTATACTTATTTACATAATTTTAAATGTATTTTGAATATATATTTTCATAGAAATTTACTCTATATGTATATACAAAAAAACACATAAATAATTTAAATTTGTATGAAAATAAATATACAAAATACACATAAAATTAGGTAAATTTCTATTTAAATACATATACAAAATACACTTAAAATAATGTAAATTTGAATGAAATTATATAAGCAAATACACTTAAAATAACGTTAATTTGTATAAAATATTTATAAAAATACACATTAAATAATGAAAATATGTATAAAAAAATATATACAAAACACAAATAGTATAATATAAAATCGTATCAAAATATATACACAGAATATTAATAAAATAATGAACATTTGTATGAAAACTAAGATGCAAAATACCTATAAAATAACGCATTTTTTATAAAATTATATATACCAAAATACACATAAAATATTTGAATTTGTATTAAAATAAATATACAAAATGCACATACAATAAGGTAAATTTGTATAGAAATAGATATGCAAAATACACATAAAACAATGTAAATTTGTTTCAAAATATATATACGAATACACATAAAATAACGTAGATTTCTATAAATATATATATATATATATATATATATATATATATATATATATATATATATATATATATATATATATATATATATATATATATATATATATATATACACAAAATACAAATAAAATTAAGTAAATACGAATCAAAAATGTATACAAAATACACATAAAATAATGAAAATTCGTATAAATATAAATAAACAAAATACCAATAAGAGAATGTGTATTTGTATAAATACATATATACAAAATGCACATAAAATAACGTAAATTTGTATAAAACTATATACAAAAATACACAGAAGTAATTAAATTTGTATGAAAATAGATATACAAAATACACACAAAATAAGCTAAATTTGAATTGAAATATATATACAAAATACATAAAATAAAGTAAATTCGTTTCAAATTTTTTTTAACAAATACACATATAATAACGTAAATTTGTAAAAAAATATATAAACAAAATACACCAATAATCTAGTCATTCGTATGAAAATAAATAAACAAAAAATAATTAAATAATGTAAATTTGTATGAGAAAACATATACAAAATACACATAAAATAACGTTTTAAGTTTCTATAAAAATATATGTACAAAAATGCACATAAAATTAGCTTGCATAAAAAAAATATATATAAAACACACATTAGATAATGTAAATGAGTATAAAAATATGTATACAAAATACCTATGAAATAATCTAAATTCGTATCGAGTTAAATTAAGAAAATAACAATAAAATAATGTAATTTTGGATGAAAATATATATAGAAAACACACATAAAATAACCTAAATAAAAATACAAATATACACTTTAAATAATTTAAAATTGAATGAAATAAATATACAAAATAAACATAAAATAAGGTAAATTTGTAATAAAATATATGTAAGAATACACATAAAATAATATAAATTTGTATGAAAATATATATACAAATATACATAAAATAACATGAATTTGTATAAAATGTTTCAAAATATATACGAATACACACAATAAAATAACGTAAATTTTTATGAAAATGTATATATAAAATACACATAAAATAGTTTAAATACGTAGAAAAATATATATACAAAATACACATAAAATAATGTAAATTCGTAAAAAATTAAATACACAAAATTCCAATAAAAGAATGTATATATGTAGGAAAATATATATACAAAAAACAAAAAAAATAACTAAAATTTGTATAAAAATATATACAACAATACACAAAAATAATTTAAATTTGTTTGAAAATAGATATGCAACATACACATAAAGTTAGGCAAATTTGTATTGAAATACATATACAAATCTCACATAAAATAATGTAAATTTGTATGAAAATATATAAACAAATACATATAAAATCACGTAAATTTGGATAAAATATATATATACAAAATATACATTAAATATTTTAAATATGTATAAAAATATATTATATTATATATATTTTTATTGATATTTGCGTTATTTATGTGTATTTTGTATATGTTTTCTCATAGAAATTTACATTATTTTATTGGTATTTTGTCTATTTATTTTGATACGAATTACATGATTATTTGTATATTTTTTACATTTTTTTATACGTATTTACATTATTTAATGTGTATTTTGTTTATATATTTTTATACAAATTTACGTTATTATATGTGTATTTGTATAGGTATTTTGATACAAATTTACATTATTTTATGTATCTTGTATATATATTTCAATTCAAATTTAGCTTATTTTATGTGTATTTTGTATATCTATTTATTTTAATACAAAATCAAATATTTTATGTTTTTTCGTATATATATTTTTATAAAAAAATGCGTTATTTTATGGGTATTTTGCATCTTAATTTTCATACAAATTTACATTGTTTTATTAATATTTTCTGTATTTATTTTGATACGATTTTACATTATTTTATTTGTGTTTTGTATATATTTTTTTATACATATTTACATTATTTAATGTTTTTTTTGTATATATATTTGATACAAATATACGTTATTTTAAGTCTATATATTTATATATTTTCATTCAAATTTACATTATTATTATTTATATTTATAGGATTTTACATTATTCTATTTCTTTTTTGTATATATTTTTTTATACACATTTACATTATTTAATGTGTATCTTGCATATATTTTATACAAATTTACGTTATTTTAAGTGTATTTGTTTATATATTTTCATTCAAATTTACATTATTCTATGTGTATTTTGTATATGTATTTCAATACAAATTTACCTAATTTTATGTGTATTTTGTATATTTCTTTTCATACAAATTTTAAATATTTTTGTGTATTTTTGTATATAGTTTTATACTAATTTAGGGTATTTTATGTACGCATTTACTTTATTTAATGTGTGTTTTGTATATATATTTTATGCAAATTTACTTTATTTATGTGCATTTTGTACATATATTTTTCGAAATTTGCGTTAATTTATGTGTATTTGTATATGTTTTCTCATACAAATTTACATTATTTTATTGCTATTTTGTTTATTTATTTTGATACGAATGAAAATAGATATACAAAATATACATAAAATAAACTAAATTTGTATTGAAATATATATACAAAATACATAAAATAATGTAAATTTGTATCAAAATATTTTAACAGATGCGCATAAAATAACGTAAATTTGTTTTAAAATATACAATATCTATTTTCATACGAATTTAATTACTTCTGTGTATTTTTGTATAGTTTTATACAAATTTACGTTATTTTATGTGAATTTTGTATATTTATATTTATACAAATACACATTCTTTTATTGGTATTTTGTTTATTTATTTTGATACGAATTTACATTATTTTATGTGTATTTTGTATACATTTTCTTATACGTATTTACTTCATTTTATGTGTATTTTGTATATATATTTTTATACAAATGTGTATTCGTATATATATTTTGAAATAAATTTACATTGTTTTATATGTATTTTGCATATCTATTTCAATACCGATTTCCCTTATTGTATGTGTATTTTGTATATTTATTTTAATACAAATTAATTTTTCATGTGTATTTTGGAATCTATATTTTTATAAAAAATGCGTTATTTAATGGGTATTTTGCATCTTTATTTTCATACAAATTTACATTGTTTTATTAATATTCTGTGTATTTATTTTGATACGATTTTACATTATTCTATTTGTGTTTACATGTATTTAAATACAAATTTAACTAATTACATGTATATCTATTTTCATACAAATTGAAATCAATTTTTTTGTTTTTTTGTATATATTTTTATTCAAATTTTCGTAATTTTATGTGTATTTTGTATATTTATTTTCCTACAAATATACGTTCTTTTATCGGAATTTTGTTTATTTATTTTGATACGAATTTTAATTTTTTAGGTGTATTTGATATATATATTTTTATACTTATTTACAAAGTTTTATATGTATTTTGAATATATATTTTCATAGAAATTTACTCTATATGTATATACAAAAAAACACATAAATAATTTAAATTTGTATGAAAATAAATATACAAAATACACATAAAATTAGGTAAATTTGTATTGAAATACATATACAAAATACACTTAAAATAATGTAAATTTGAATGAAATTATATAAACAAATACACTTAAAATAACGTTAATTTGTATAAAATATATATAAAAAATACACATTAAATAATGAAAATATGTTCAAAAATATATATACAAAACACAAATAGTATAATATAAAATCGTATCAAAATATATACACAGAATATTAATAAAATAATGTACATTTGTATGAAAACTAAGGTGCAAAATACCTATAAAATAACGCTTTTTTTTTAATTATATATACCAAAATATACATAAAATATTTGAATTTGTATTAAAATAAATATATAAAATGCACATAAAATAAGGTAAATTTGTATTGAAATAGATATGCAAAAAACATATAAAACAATGTAAATTTGTTTCAAAATATATATACCAATACACATAAAATAACGTAGATTTCTATAAATATATATATATATATATATATATATATATATATATATATTTATATATCTATATATATATATATATATATATATATATATAAATATATCTATAAATAAATAAATACAAATAAAATTAAGTAAATACGAATCAAAAATGTATACAAAATACACATAAAATAATGTAAATTCGTATAAATATAAATAAACAAAATACCAATAAGAGAATGTGTATTTGTATAAATATATATATACAAAATGCACATAAAATAACGTAAATTTGTATAAAACTATATACAAAAATACACAGAAGTAATTAAATTTGTATGAAAATAGATATACAAAATACACACAAAATAAGCTAAATTTGAATTGAAATATATATACAAAATACATAAAATAAAGTAAATTCGTTTCAAAATATTTTTAACAAATACACATATAATAACGTAAATTTGTAAAAAAAATATATAAACAAAATACACATTAAGTAATGTAAATACGTATAAAAAAAATATTTACAAAATACACCAATAATCAAGTCATTCGTATGAAAATAAATAAACAAAAAACTAATTAAATAATGTAAATTTGTATGAGAAAACATATACAAAATACACATAAAATAACGTTTTAAGTTTCTATAAAAATATATGTACAAAAATGCACATAAAATTAGTTTGCATAAAAAAAATATATACAAAACACACATTAGATAATGTAAATGAGTATAAAAATATGTATACAAAATACCTATGAAATAATCTAAACTCGTATCGAGTTAAATTAAGAAAATAATAATAAAATAATGTAATTTTGGATGAAAATATATATAGAAAACACATATAAAACAACCTAAATACAAATACAAATATACACATTAAATAATTTAAAATTGAATGAAATAAATATACAAAATAAACATAAAATAAGGTAAATTTGTAATAAAATATATGTAAGACTACACATAAAATAATATAAATTTGTATGAAAATATATATACAAATACACATAAAATAACATGAATTTGTATAAAATTTGTTTCAAAATATATACGAATACACACAATAAAATAACGTAAATTTTTATGAAAATGTATATATAAAATACACATAAAATAGTTTAAATACGTAGAAAAATATATATACAAAATACACATAAATTAATGTAAATTCGTAAAAAATTAAATACACAAAATTCCAATAAAAGAATGTATATTTGTAGGAAAATATATATACAAAAAACAAATAAAGTAACTAAAATTTGTATAAAAATATATACAAAAATACACAAAAATAATTTAAATTTGTTTGAAAATAGATATGCAAAATACACATAAAGTTAGGCAAATTTGTATTGAAATATATATACAAAACTCACATAAAATAATGTAAATTTGTATGAAAATATATAAACAAATACATATAAAATAACGTAAATTTGGATAAAATATATATATACAAAATATACATTAAATATTTTAAATATGTATAAAAATATATTATATTATATATATTTTTATTGATATTTGCGTTATTTATGTGTATTTTGTATATGTTTTCTCATAGAAATTTACATTATTTAATTGGTATTTTGTCTATTTTTTTTATACGAATTACATGATTATTTGTGTATTTTTTACATTTTTTTATACGTATTTAAATAATTTAATGTGTATTTTGTTTATATATTTTTATACAAATTTACGTTTTTATATGTGTATTTGTATAGGTATTTTGATACAAATTTACATTATTTTATGTATTTTGTATATATATTTCAATTCAAATTTAGCTTATTTTATGTATTTTATATATCTATTTATTTTAATACAAAATCAAATATTTTATGTTTTTTCGTATATATATTTAAAAAAAAATGCGTTATTTTATGGGTATTTTGCATCTTAATTTTCATACAAATTTACATTATTTTATTAATATTTTCTGTATTTATTTTGATACGATTTTACATTATTTTATTTGTGTTTTGTATATATTTTTTTTATACATATTTACATTATTTAATGTTTTTTTTTGTATTTATATTTGATACAAATTTACGTAATTTTAAGTCTATATGTTTATATATTTTCATTCAAATTTACATTATTTTAAGTGTATTTTGTATACGAATTTACATTGTTTTATATGTACTTTGTATATATATTTTTATACGCATTTACATTATTTAATATTTATTTTGAATATATATTTTTATACAAATTCATGGTATTTTATGTGTATTTGTATATATATTTTCATATAAATTTACATTATTTTATGTGTATTTTGTACATATATTTTATTACAAATCTACCTTATTTTATGTTTATTTTGTATGTGTATTTTGTATATTTATATTTATCCAAATACACATTCTTTTATTGGTATTTTGTTTATTTATTTTAATTCGAATTAACATTATTTTATGTGTATTTTGTATACATTTTTTTATACGTATTTACTTAATTTTATGTGTATTTTGTATATATATTTTTTTAGAAATCTACGTTATTTTATTTGTATTCGTATATATATTTTGAAACAAATTGACATTGTTTTATATGTATTTTTGCATATCTCTTTCAATACAAATTTACCTAATTGTATGTGCATTTTGTATATTTATTTCAATACAAATTTAAATATTTTATGTGTATTTTGGTATATATATTTTTATAAGAAATGCGCTATTTTATGGGAATTTTGCATCTTTATTTTCATACAAACTTACATTATTTTATTTTCATAGAAATTTACTCTATTTTATGAGTATTCGTATATATATTTTGATACAAATTTACATTATTGATGTGTATTTTGCATATCTATTTCAATACAAATTTACTTTATTGTACGTGCATTTTGTATATTTATTTTAATACAAATTTAATTATTTTATATGTATTTTTGTATATATATTTTTATGCAAATATACGTTATTATATTCATACAAATTTACGGTATTATATGTGTATTTGTATAAATATTTTGATACAAATTTACTTTATTTCATGTATTTTGTATATATATTTCAATTCAAATTTAGCTTATTTTGTGTGTATTTTGTATATATTTTCATACAAATTTAATTACTTCTGTGTATTTTTGTATATAGTTTTATATAAATTTACGTTATTTTATGTGTATTTTGTATATTTATATTTATACAAATACACATTCTTTTATTGGTATTTTGTTTATTTATTTTGATACGAGTTTACATTATTTTATGTGTATTTTGTATACATTTTTTTATACGTATTTACTTCATTTTATGTGTATTTTGTATATATATTTTTATAGAAATCTACGTTATTTTATGTGTATTCGTATACATATTTTGAAACAAATTTACATTGCCTTATATGTATTTTGCATATCTATTTCAATACAAAATTACCTTATTGTACATATAAAACAATGTAAATTTGTTTCAAAATATATGTACGAATACACATAAAATAACGTAGATTTCTATAAAAATATATATACAAAATACATAAATAAAATAAATACGTATTAAAATGTAAACAAAATACATAAAAATAATGTAAATTGAAACAAATAAATAAACAAAAATAATAAAAAAAGTATTTGTATAAATATAAATGTACAAAATACACATACAAAATAAACATAAAATAAGGTAAATTTGTAATGAAATATATGTACAAAATACACATAAAATAATGTAAATTTATATGAAAATATATATACAAATAAACATAAAATACCATGAATTTGTATAAAATTATATATTCAAAATAAATATTAAATAATGTAAATGCGTATAAAATATATATACAAAGTACATATAAAATAATGTAAATTCGTATCAATATAAATCAACAAAATACCAATAAAATAATATATATTTGAATGAAAATAGATTTACAAAATACACATAACCTAACTAAAATTTGTATTGAAATATATACAAAATACATAAAATAATTTGAGTTTGTGAAAATAGATATTCAAAATACACATAAAACTAGGTAAATTTCTTTTGAAATATATATACAAAATACCCATAAAATATTGTAAATTGTGTCAAAATATATAAACAAATACACATAAAATAACGTAAATTTGTATGAAAAATATATACAAAATACACATAGAATAATGTCAAATCGTATCAAAATGAATGAGCAGAATATCAATAAAATAACGTAAATTTGTATGAAAATAAAGATGCAAAATACCCATAAAATAAAGCATATTTTTATAAAAATGCATATAGAAAAATACACATAGAATAATTAAATTTGTATTAAAATTAATATACAAAATGCATATACAATAAATTTAAATTTGATTATATTAAATGAAATATATATACAAAATAAACATAAAATAAGGTAAATTTGTTATAAAATATATGTAAGAATACACATAAAATAATATAAATTTGTATGAAAATATATATACAAATACACATAAAATAACATGAATTTGTATAAAATTTGTTTCAAAATATATACGAATACTCACAATAAAATAACGTAAATTTTTATGAAAAGGTATATATAAAATACACATAAAATAATTTAAATACGTAGAAAAATATATATACAAAATACACATAAAATAATGTAAATTCGTAAGAAATTAAATACACAAAATTCCAATAAAAGAATGTATATTTGTAGGAAAAAATATATACAAAAAACAAATAAAATAACTAAAATTTGTATAAAAATATATACAAAAATACACAAAAATAATTTAAATTTGTTTGAAAATAGATATGCAAAATACACATAAAGTTAGGCAAATTTGTATTGAAATACATATACAAAACTCACATAAAATAATGTAAATTTGTATGAAAATATATAAACAAATACATATAAAATAACGTAAATTTGGATAAAATATATATACAAAATATACATTAAATATTTTAAATATTTAAATATATTATATATATTTTTATTGATATTTGCGTTATTTATGTGTATTTTGTATATGTTTTCTCATAGAAATTTACATTATTTTATTGGTATTTTGTCTATTTATTTTGATACGAATTACATGATTATTTGTGTATTTTGTACATTTTTTTTATACGTATTTACATTATATAATGTAAATATATGTGTATTTGTATAAGTATTTTGATACAAATTTACATTATTTTATGTATTTTGTATATATATTTCAATTCAAATTTAGCTTATTTTATGTGTATTTTGTATATCTATTTATTTTAATACAAAATCAAATATTTTGTGTTTTTTCGTATATATATTTTTATAAAAAATGCGTTATTTTATGGTTATTTTGCATCTTAATTTTCATACAATTTTACATTATTTTATTAATATTTTCTGTATTTATTTTGATACGATTATACATTATTTTATTTGTGTTTTGTATATATTTTTTTATACATATTTACATTATTTAATGTGTTTTTTGTATATATATTTGATACAAATTTACGTTATTTTAAGATTATATGTTTATATATTTTCATTCAAATTTACATTATTTTATGTGTATTTTGTATATGTATTTCACTACAAATTTACCTAATTTTATATGTTTTTTGTATATTTATTTTCATACAAGTTTAAATTATTTTTGTGTATTTTTGTAAATAGTTTTATACAAATTTAGGTTATTTTATGTGTATTTTGTATATCTATTTTCATACAAATACACATTCTTTTCATGATATTTTGTTTATTTATTTTGACACGAATTAACATTATTTAATGTGTATTTTGTATATATATTTTTATACGTATTTACATTATTTCAAGTGTATTTTGTATATATATTTCTATAGAAATCTGCGTTATTTTATGTGTATTCGTATATATATTTTGAAACAAATTTACATTGTTTTATGTGTATTTTGCATATTTTTTGAATACAAATTTACCTTATTGTATGTGCATTTTGTATATTAATTTTAATACAAATTTGATTAATCTATGTGTATTTTTGTATATGTTTTTTTTATAAAAATATGCTTTATTTTATTGGTATTTTGCATCTTTATTTTCATACAAATTTACATTATTTTATTGATATTCTGTGTATTTATTTTGATATGATTTTACATTATTCTATTTGTATTTTGTATATATATTTTATATAAAATGTATTTATTTTCATTTCATACAAATCTACATTATTTTATGTGTTTTTTGTACATGTATTTAAATACAAATTTAACTAGTTATATATGTATTTTGTATATCTATTTTGTATGTATATTTTCATAGAAATTTACTCTATTTTATGAGTATTCGTAGATATATTTTGATACAAATTTACATTATTAATGTGTATTTTGCATATCTATTTCAATACAAATTTACTTTATTGTACGTTCATTTTGTATATTTATTTTAATACAAATTTAATTATTTTATATGTCTTTTTGTATATATATTTTTATGCAAATATGCGTTATTATATGGATATTTTGCATCTTTATTTTCATACAAATTTACATTATTTTATTGATATTCACTTTATTTATTTTGATTCGATTTAACATTATTCTATGTGTATTTTGTATATATTTTTTTATACATATTTACATTATTTAATGTTCATTTTGTATATATATTTTATCCAAATTTACATTATTTTATGTGTATTTGTTTATATATTTTCATACAAATTTACACTATTTTATGTGTTTTTTGTATATATATTTTCCTACGTATTTAAATTATTTTATGTGTATTTTGTATATACATTTTCATAAAAAAATTACGTTATTTTATTGTGTGTATAAGTATATATTTTGATACAAATTTTATACAAATTCATGTTATTTAATGTGTATTGGTATATATATTTTCATACACATTTATATTATTTTATGTTTATTTTGTATATTTATTTCATTCAATTTTAGATTATTTCATAGGTATTTTGTATACATATTTTTATACTCATTTACTTTATCTAATGTGTGTTTTGTATACATATTTTTATGCAAATTTATTTTACGTTCATTTTTGTACATATATTTTTATAGAAATTTGCGTTATTTTATGTATATAGTTTTATATAAATTTACGTTATTTTATGTGCATTTTGTATATTTATATTTATACAAATACACATTCTTTTATTGGTATATTGTTTATTTACATTTATACGAATTTACATTATTTTATGTGTATTTTGTATACATTTTTATACGTATTTACTTAATTTTATGTGTATTTTGTATATGTATTTTTATAGAAATCTACGTTATTTTATGTGTATTCGTATATATATTTTGAAACAAATTTACATTATTTTATATGTATTTTGCATATCTATTTCAATACAAATTTACATTATTGTATGTGCATTTTGTATATTTATTTTAATACAAATTCAAATATTTTATGTGTATTTTGGTATCAATAATAAAAAAAAAATGGGTTATTTTATAGGTATTTTGCATCTTAATTTTCATACAAATTTACATTATTTTATTAATATTCTGTGTATATATTTTGATACGATTTTACATTATTCTATTTGTGTTTTGTATATATTTTTTGATACATATTTACATTTTTTAATGTGTATTTTGTATATATATTTCATACAAATTTACGTTATTATATGTGTATTTGTTTATATATTTTCTTTCAAATTTACATTATTTTATTTGTATTTTGTATATGTATTTCAATACAAATTAACCGAATTTTATGTGTATTTTGTATATTTCTTTTCATACAAATTTAAATTAAATTAATATATATTTGAATGAAAATAAATTTACAAAATACACATAACATAACTAAAATTTGTATTAAAATATATACAAAAATACATAGAAATAATTTGAGTTTGTATGAAAATAGATATATAAAATACACAAAATTATTTAAATTTCTTTTGAAATGTATATACAAAATACCCATAAAATATTGTAAATTTGTGTCAAAATATATAAACAAATACACATAAAATAACGTAAATTTGAATGAAAAATATATACAAAATACATATAGAATAATGTCAATTCGTATCAAAATGAATGAGCAGAATATCAATAAAATAATGTAAATTTGTATGAAAATAAAGATGCAAAATACCCAAAAAATATAGCATATGTTTATAAAAATACAGATACAAAAATACACATCGAATAATTAAATTTGTATTAAAATAATATACAAAATGCGTATATAATAAGGTAAATTTGTATTGAAAAAATATGCAACATACACGTTTACTCATACAAATTTATATTATTTTATTGGTATTTTGTTTATTTATTTTGATACGAATTACATGATTATATGTGAATTTTATATATTTTTTTATACGTATTTACATTATTTAATGTGTATTTTGTTTATATATTTTCATACAAATTTACGTTATTATATGTGTATTTGTTTAAATATTTTGATACAAATTTACTTTATTTCATGTATTTTGTATATATATTTCAATTCAAATTTAGCTTATTTTGAGTGTATTTTGTATATATTTTCATACAAATTTAATTACTTCTGTGTATTTTTGTATATAGTTTTATATAAATTTACGTTATTTTATGTGTATTTTGTATATTTATATTTATACAAATACACATTCTTTTATTAGTATTTTGTTTATTTATTTTGATACGAATTTACATTATTTTATGTGTATTTTGTATACATTTTTTTATACGTATTTTCTTCATTTTATGTGTATTTTGTATATATATTTTTATAGAAATCTACGTTATTTTATGTGTATTCGAATATATTTTTTGAAACAAATTTACATTGTTTTATATGTATTTTGCATATCTATTTCAATACAAATTTACCTTATTGTATGTGTTTTTTGTATATTTATTTTAATACAAATTTAATTTTTTGATATGTATTTTTGTATATATATTTTTATAAATAAAAAAAATGCGTTATTTTATGGGTATTTTGCCTCTTTATTTTCATACAAATTTCCATTATTTTATTAATATTCTGTGTATTTATTTTGATATGATTTTACAATATTCTATTTGTGTTTTGTACATATTTTTTTTATACAAATTTACGTTATTTTAAGTGTATTTATTTATGTATTTTCATTCAAATTTACATTATTTTATGTGTATTTTGTGTATGTATTTCAATACAAATTTACCTAATTTTATGTGTATTTTGTATATTTATTTTCATACAAATTTAAAATATTTTTGTGTATTTTTGTATATAGTTGTATAAAAATATATATACAAAATACACATTAAATACTGTAAATTCGCGTCAAAATAAATAAACAAAATATCAATAAAAGAATGTGTATTTGTATGAAAATAGATATACAAAATACACATAAAACAACCTAAATTTGTATCAAACTATATACAAAAATACACAAAAATATTTTAAATTTGTATGAAAATAAATATACAAAATACACATAAAATTAGCTAAATTTGTATTGAAATACATATACAAAATACACATAAAATAATGTAAATTTTAATGAAAATACATAAATAAATACACTTAAAATAACGTAAATTTGTATAAAAAAAATATGTACAAAACACAAATAGAATATTGTAAAATCGTATCAAAATAAATACACAGAATATTAATAAAATAATGGAAATTTGTATGAAAATAAAGAGTCAAAATACCCATAAAATAACGCATTTTTTTTTTGAATATATATACCAAAATACACATAGAAAAATTAGATTTGTATTAAAATAAATATATAAAAAACACATACAATAAGGTAAATTTGTATTGAAATAGATATGCAAAATACATATAAAACAATGTAAATTTGTTTCAAAATATATATACGAATACACATAAAATAACGTAAATTTCTATAAAAATATATATACAAAATACATATAAAATGAAGTAAATACGTATAAAAAAATGTATACAAAATACACATAAAATAATGTAAATTCGTATCAAAATAAATAAAAAAATACCAATAAAAGAATGTGTATTTGTATAAATATAAATATACAAAATACACATAAAATAACGTAAATTTATATAAAACTATATACAAAAATACACAGAAGTATTTTAATTTGTATGAAAATAGATATACAAAATAAGGTAAATTCGTTTCAAATTCAATAAACAAAATTCAGATAAAAGAACATATATTTGTAGAAAAAATAAATATACAAAATAAACATAAAATAACGAAAATTTGTATGAAAATATATATACAAAATACACATGTATTTTGTATATCTATTTTCACACAAATTTAATTACTTTTGTGTATTTTTGCATATAGTTTTATATAAATCTACGATATTTTTTTGTATTTTGTATATTTATATTTATACAATACTCATTCTTTTATTAGTATTTTGTTTATTTATTTTGATACGAGTTTACATTATTTTATGTGTATTTTGTATACCTTTTTTTATACGTATTTATTTAATTTTATGTGTATTTTGTATATTTATTTTCATAGAAATCTACGTTATTTTATGTGTATTCGTATATATATTTTGAAAAAAATTTACATTGTTTTATATGTATTTTGCATATCTATTTCAATACAAATTTACCTTATTGTATGTGCATTTTGTATATCTATTTTAATACAAATTCAAATATTTTATGTGTGTCTTGGTATATATATTTAAAAAAAAATGCGTTATTTTATGGGTATTTTGCATCTTAATTTTCATACAAATTTACATTATTTTATTAATATTCTGTGTATTTATTTTGATACGATTTTATATTATTCTATTTGTGTTTTGTATATTTTTTTTATACATATTTACATTATTTAATGTGTATTTTTTATATATATTTTATACAAATTTACGTTATTTTAAGTGTATTTGTTTATATATCTCATTCAAATTTAAATTATTTTATGTGTATTTAGTATTTCAATACAAATTTACCTAATTTTATGTCTATTTTGTATATTTATTTTCATACAAATTAAAATTATTTTTGTATATAGTTTTAAACAAATTTAGGTGATTTATGTGTATATTGTATTTCTATTTTCATACAAATACACATTCTTTTTATTGAAATTTGTTTATTATTTTTTGTTTAAATTTACATATTTAATGTGTATTTTATATATATATATTTGCGTGTTTACATCATTTGATGTGTTTTTGTATATATATTTATAGAAATCTTTGTTGATTTATGAGTATTCGTATATATTTTTGAAATAAATTTACACTTTTATGTGTATTTTGCATATTTTTTCAATACAAATTTACCTTATTGTATATGCATTTTGTATATTAATTTTAATACAAATTTAATTATGCTATGTGTATTTTTGTATATGTATTTTTATAAAAATATGCTTTATTTTATGGGTATTTTGCATTTTTATTTTCATACAAATTTACATTAATTTATTTATATTCTGTTTATATTTATATTTTTTTAACAATTTTACATTATTCTATGTGTATTTTGTATATCTATTTTTATACGTATTTACTTAATTTTATGTGTATTTTGTATATATATATTTTTAGAAATCTACGTTATTTCATGTGTATTCGTGTATATATTTTGAAACAAATTTACAATGTTTTATATGTATTTTTGCATATCTCTTTCAATACAAATTTACCTTATTGTATGTGCATTTTGTATATTTATTTCAATACAAATTTAAATATTTTATGTGTATTTTGGTATATATATTTTTATAAGAAATGCGCTATTTGATGGGAATTTTGCATCTTTATTTTCATACAAATTTACATTATTTTTTTAATATTCGGTGTATTTACTTTGATACGATTTCACATTATTCTATTTGTTTTTTGTATATATTTTTTTTATAGATATTTACACTATTTAATGTGTATCTTGCATATATATTTCATACAAATTTATTATCTATTATTTATTTTCATACAAATACACATTCTTTTCATGATATTTTGTTTATTTGTTTTGACACGAATTTACCTAGATATGTATTTTGTATATATATATTTTTACGTATTAACATAATTTCATGTGTATTTTATATATATATTTCTCTAGAAATCTACGTTATTTTATGTGTATTCGTATATATATTTTGAAACAAATTTACTTTGTTTTATATGTATTTTTGAATATCTCTTTCAATACATATTTACCTTACTGTATATGCATTTTGTATATTTATTTCAATACAAATTTAAATATTTTATGGGAATTTTGCATCTTTCTTTTCATACAAATTTACATTATTCTATTGATATTCTGTGTATTTATATTGATAGGATTTTACATTATTCTATTTCTTTTTTGTATATATTTTTTTATACATATTTACATTATTTAATGTGTATTTTGAATATATATTTCATAGAAATTTACGTTATTATATGTGTATTGCATATATATTTTATACAAATTTACGTTATTTTAAGTTTATTTGTTTATATATTTTCATTCAAATTTACATTATTTTATGTGTATTTTGTATATGTATTTCAAAACAAATTTACCTAATTTTATATGTATTTTGTATATTTCTTTTCATAAAAAATTTTTGTGTATTTTTGTATATAGTTTTATACAAATCTAGGTTATTTTAGTACGCATTTACATTATTTAATGTGTGTTTTGTATATAAATTTTTGTGCAAACTTACTTTATTTTATGTGCATTTTTGTACATATATTTTTTTAGAAATTTGCGTTATTTTATGTGTATTTGTATATGTTTTCTCATACAAATTTACATTATTTTATTGCTATTTTCTTTATTTATTTTGATACGAATGAAAATAGATATACAAAATATACATAAAATAAACTAAATTTGTATTGAAATATATATACAAAATACATAAAATAATGTAAATTTGTATCAAAATATTTTAACAAATGCGCATAAAATAACGTAAATTTGTTTTAAAATATACAAAATACACATTAAATAATTTAAATATGTATAAAAAAATATATACAAAACACAAATAGAATAATGTAAAATCGAATCAAATAAATACACAGAATATTAATAAAACAATGTAAATTTGTATGAAAATAAAGATGCAAAATACCCATTAAATAACGCTTTTTTTTATAAAAATATATATACCAAAATACACTTGAAAAAATTAATTTGTATTAAAATAAATATACAAAATACACATACAATAAGGTAAATCTATATTGAAATAGATATGCAAAATACATATAAAACAATGTAAATTTGTTTCAAAATATAAATACGAATACACATAAAATACCGTAGATTTGTATAAAAATATATATACAAAATACACATAAAATGAAGTAAATACGTATAAGAAAATGTATACAAAACACACATAAAATAATGTAAATTCGTATCAAAATAAATAAACAAAATACCAATAAAAGAATGTGTATTTGTATAAATATAAATATACAAAATACACATAAAATAACGTAAATTTGTATAAAACTATATACAAAAATACACAGAAGTAATTAAACTCGTATGAAAATAGATATACAAAATACAGATAAAATAAGCTCAGTTTGAATTGAAATGTATATACAAAATAAATAAAATAATGTAAATTTGTATCAAAATATTGATAAAAATACATATAATAACGTAAATTTGTTTAAAAATATATAAACAAAATACACATTAAGTAATGTAAATACGTATAAAAAATATGTACAAAATACACATATAATCATGTAACTCGTATCAAACTAAATAAACAAAATATCAATAAAATAATGTAAATTTGTATGAGAAAACATATACAAATACATATAAAATAACGCTAATTTCTATAAAAATATATGTCCAAAAATGAACGTAAAATAAAGTAACTTTGGATAAAAATATATATACAAAACACACATTAAATAATGTAAATAACCTAAATTTGTATAAAATTATATACAAAAATACACAAAAATAATTTAAATTTGTATGAAAAGAAATATACAAAATACACATAAAATTATGTTAATTTGTAGTGAAATACATATACAAAATACACATAAAATAATGTAAATCTGAAAGAAAATATATAAACAAATACACATATAATAACGTAAATTTGTATGAAATATATATTCAAAATACACATTAAATAATGTAAATATGTATAAAAAATATATATACAAAACACAAATAGAATAATGTTAAATCGTATCAAAATATATACACAGAATATTAATAAAATAATGTAAATTTGTATGAAAATTAAGATGCAAAATACCTATTAAATAACGCATTTTTTATAAAATTATTGATACCAAAATATACATAAAACATTGGAATTTGTATTAAAATAAATATACAAAATGCACATATAATAAGGTAAATTTGTATTGAAATAGATATGCAAAATACATATAAAATAATGTAAATTTGTTTCAAAATATATATACGAATACACATAAAATAACGTAGATTTCTATAAAAATACATATACAAAATACACATAATATTAAGTAAATACGTATAAAAAAATGTATACAAAATACACATAAAATAATGTAAATTCGCATAAATGTAAATAAACAATATACCAATAAAAGAATGTGTATTTGTATAAATATAAATATACAAAATGCACATAAAATAACGTTAATTTATATAAAAATATATACATAAAATAAAGCAAATTTCTATAAAAATATATGTACAAAAATCAACATAAAATAACTTTGCATAAAAATATATATACACAACACACATTAGATAATGTAAATGAGTATAAAAATATGTATACAAAATACCTATGAAATAATCTAAATTCGTATCGAATTAAATTAAGAAAATACCAATAAAATAATGTAATTTTGGATAAAAATATATATACAAAATACACATAAAATAACCTAAATACAAATACAAATATACACATAAAATAACTCAAAATTGAATGAAATAAATATACAAAATAAACATAAAATAAGGTAACCTAAAGATAACCTAAGATAACCTAAATACAAATACAAAAATACACATTAAATAATTTAAAATTGAATGAAATAAATATACAAAATAAACTTAAAATAAGGTAAATTTGTAATAAAATATATGTAAGAATACACATAAAATAATATAAATTTGTATGAAAATATGTATACAAATTCACATAAAATAACATGAATTTGTATAAAATTTGTTTCAAAATATATACGAATACACACAATAAAATAACGTAAATTTTTATGAAAATGTATATATAAAATACACATAAAATGATTTAAATACGTAGAAAAATATATATACAAAATAAACATAAAATAATGTAAAATTCGTAAAAAATTAAGTACACAAAATTCTAATAAAAGAATGTATATTTGTATGAAAATATATATACAAAAAACAAATAAAAAAACTAAAATTTGTATAAAAATATATTCAAAAATACACAAAAATAATTTAAATTTGTTTGAAAATAGATATGCAAAATATGTGTATTTTGTATATATATTTCAATTCAAATTTAGCTTATTTTGTGTGTATTTTGTATATATTTTCATACAAATTTAATTACTTCTGTGTATTTTTGTATATAGTTTTATATAAATTTACTTTATTTTATGTGTATTTTGTATATTTATATTTATACAAATACACATTCTTTTATTGGTATTTTGTTTATTTATTTTGATACGAATTTACATTATTTTATGTGTATTTTGTATACATTTTTTATACGTATTTACTTCATTTTATGTGTATTTTGTATATATATTTTTATAGAAATCTACGTTATTTTATGTGTATTCGTATATATATTTTGAAACAAATTTACATTGTTTTATATGTATTTTGCATATCTATTTCAATACAAATTTCCCTTATTGCATGTGTTTTTTGTATATTTATTTTAATACAAATTTAATTTTTTGATGTGTATTTTGGTATATATATTTTTATAAATAAAAAAAATGCGTTATTTTATGGGTATTTTGCTTCTTTATTTTCATACAAATTTACATTATTTTATTAATATTCTGTGTATTTATTTTGATACGATTTATATTATTCTATTTGTGTTTTGTACATTTTTTTTATTCAAATTTACGTTATTTTAAGTGTATTTGTTTATGTATTTTCATTCAAATTTACATTATTTTATGTGTATTTTGTGTATGTATTTCAATACAAATTTACCTAAATTTGTGTGTTTTCTATATTTATTTTCATACAAATTTAAAATATTTTTGTGTATTTTTGTATATAGTTTGATACAAATTTAGGTTATTTTATGTGTATTTTGTATATCTATTTTCATACAAATACATATTCTTTTATTGATATTTTGTTTATTTATTTTGACGCGAGTTTACATTATTTAATGTGTATTTTGTATATATATTTTTATACATATTTACATCATTTCATGTGTATTTTCTATAGTTTGAAACAAATTTATATTATTTAATGTGTATTTTGTATATATATATTTATACAAATATATATTCTTTTTTTGGTATTTTGTTTATTTATTTTGATACTAATTTACATTATTTTATATGTATTTTGTATACATTTTTTATACGTATTTACATAATTTTATGTGTATTTTGTATATATATTTTTATAAAAATCTACCTTATTTCATGTGTATTCGTATATATATTTTGAAACAAATTTACATTGTTTATATGTATTTTGCATATCTACTTTTGTGTATTCTGTATTTATTTTTGTTATACATAGAATAATGTAAAATCGTATCAAAATAAGTACACAGAATATCAATAAAATAATTTAAATTTGTATGAAAATAAAGATGCAAAATACCCATAAGATAAAGCATTTTTTTTTAAATACATATACAAAAATACACATAGAATAATTAAATTTGTATTAGAATTAATATACAAAATGCACACATACAATATGGTAAATTTGTATTGAAAAAAACGCAAAATACAAATAAAACAGTGTAAATTTGTTTCAAAATATATATACGAATACACATAAAATAACGTAGATTTCTATAGAAATATATATACAAAATACACATGAAATTATGTAAATACGTATAAAAATATATATACAAAATACATATTAAGTAATGTAAATTCGTGTCAAAATAAATAAACAAAATATCATGTAAAGAATATGTATTTGTATGAAAATAAATAACAGATAATAAATTTGTATGAAATATATATGCAAGATACCCATTAAATAATGTAAATATGTATAAAAAATATATATACAAAAAACAAATAGAATAATGTAAAATCGTATCAAAATAAATACACCGAATATTAATTAAATAATGTAAATTTGTATGAAAATAAAGATGCAAAATTCCCATCAAATAGCGCATTTCTTATAAAAATAAATATACCTAAATACACATAAAACATTTAAATTTATATTGAAATAAATATACAAAATGCACATACAATAAGGTAAACTTCTATTGAAAGAGATATGCAAAAATACATATAAAACAATGTAAATTTGTTTCAAAATATATATACGAATACTCATAAAATAACGTAGATTTCTATAAAAATATATATACAAAATACACATAAAATTAAGTAAATACGTATAAAAAAATGTAAACAAAATACATATAAAAAAATGTAAACTGGAATCAAAATAAATAAACAAAATACCAATAAAAGAATGTGTATTTGTATAAATATAAATGTACAAAATACACATACAAAATAAACATAAAATAAAGTAAATTTGTAATGAAATATATGTACAAAATACAAATAAAATAATGTAAATTTATATGAAAATATATATACAAATTCACATAAAATTCCATGAATTTGTATAAAATTATATATTCAAAATAAATATTAAATAATGTAAATGCGTATAAAAAAATATATATATATATACAAAGTACATATAAAATAATACAAATTTAATTATTCTATGTGTATTTTTGTATATGTATTTTCATAAAAAAAAAGATTTATTTTATGAGTATTTTGCATCTTTAATTTCATACAAATTTACATTATTTTATTGATATTCTGAGTATTTATTTTGATACGATTTTCCATTATTCTATGTATATTTTGTATATATATTTCATACAAATGAACGTTATTTTATGTGAATTTGTTTTTATTTCATACAAATTTACATTATTTTATGCGTATTTTGTACATGTATTTAAATGCAAATTTAACTAATTATATGTGTATTATGTATATCTATTTTCATGCAAATCGAAATTAATTTTGTGTATTTTAGTATATATTTTTATTCGAATTTTCGTAATTTTATGTGTATTTTGTATATTTATTTTCCTACAAATATACGTTCTTTTATCGGAATTTTGTTTATTTATTTTGATACGAATTTTCATTATTTTAGTTGTATTTGATATATATATTTTTATACTTATTTACATAATTTTATATGTATTTTGGATATATATTTTCATAGAAATTTACTCTATATGTATATACAAAAAAACACATAAATAGTTTAAATTTGTATGAAAATAAATATGCAAAATACATATAAAATTAGGTAAATTTGTATTTAAATACATATACAAAATACACTTAAAATAAAGTAAATTTGAATGAAATTATATAAACAAATGCACTTAAAATAACGTTAATTTGTATAAAATATATATAAAAAATACACATTAAATAATGAAAATATGTATAAAAAAATATATACAAAACACAAATAGTATAATATAAAATCGTGTCAAAATATATACACAGAATATTAATAAAATAATGTACATTTGTATGAAAACTAAGATGCAAAATACCTATAAAATAACGCATTTTTTATAAAATTATATATACCAAAATACACAAAAAATATTTGAATTTGTATTAAAATAAATATACAAAATGCACATACAATAATGTAAATTTGTATTGAAATAGATATGCAAAATACATATAAAACAATGTAAATTTGTTTAAAAATATATATATACGAATACATATAAAATAACGTAGATTTCTATAAATTTATATATACAAAATAGAAAAAAAATTAAGTAAATACTAATCAAAAATGTATACAAAATACACATAAAATAATGTAAATTCGTATAAATATAAATAAACAAAATACCAATAAGAGAATGTGTATTTGTATAAATATAAATATACAAAATGCACATAAAATAACGTAAATTTGTATAAAACTATATACAAAAATACACAGAAGTAATTAAATTTGCATGAAAATAGATATACAAAACACACATAAAATAAGCTAAATTTGAATTGAAATATATATACAAAATACATGAAATAAAGTAAATTCGTTTCAAAATATTTTTAACAAATACACATATAATAACGTAAATTTGTAAAAAAATATATAATCAAAATACACATTAAGTAATGTAAATACGTATAAAATTTTTTTTACAAAATACACAAATAATGAAGTCATTCGAATCAAAATAAATAAACAAAAAACTAATTAAATAATGTAAATTTGTATGAGAAAACATATACAAAATACACATAATATAACGTTTTAAGTTTCTATAAAAATATATGTACAAAAATGCACATAAAAGTTTACATTATTTTATATGTATTTTGTACATGTATTTAAAGACAAATTTAACTAATTATATGTGTATTTTGTATATCTATTTTCAAACAAATTGAAATTATTTTTGTTTGTTTTTTGTATAAATTTTTATACAAATTTTCGTTATTTTATGTATATTTTGTATATTTATTTTCCTACAATTATACGTTCTTTCATCGGAATTTTGTTTATTTATTTTGATACGAATTTACTTTATTTTATTTGTATTTGGTATATATAATTTTTACTATTTACATAAGTTTATATGTATTTTGTATGTATATTTTCATAGAAATTTACTCTATTTTATGTGTATTCGTATATATATTTTGATACAAATTTACATTATTGATGTGTATTTTACATATCTATTTCAATACAAATTTACTTTATTGTATATTTATTTCAATATAAATTTAACTATTTCATGTGTATTTTTGTATATATATTATTATGCAAATATGCGTTATTATATGGGTATTTTGCATCTTTATTTTCATGCAAATTTACATTATTTAATTGATATTCTCTTTATTTATTTTGATACGATTTAATATTATTCTATGTGTATTTTTTATATATATTTTTATACATATTTACATTATTTAATGTATATTTTGTATATATATTTTATTCAAATTTACGTTATTTTATGTGAATTTGTTTATATATTTTCATACAAATTTACATAGTTTTATACAAATTTACGTTATTTCATGTGTATTTTGTATATGTATTTTCATACAAATACACATTCTTTTATTGATATTTTGTTTATTTATTTTGACACGAATTTACATTATTTAATGTTTATTTTGTATATATATTTTTATACGTATTTACAGCATCTCAAGTGCATTTTGTATATATATTTCTATAAAAATCAACGTTATTTTATGTGTATTCGTATATATATTTTGAAACAAATTTACATTGTCTTATGTGTATTTTGCATATTTTAAAAAAATAATTACCTTATTGTATGTGCATTTTGTATATTACTTTTATTACAAATTTAATTATTGAATGTGTATTTTTGTATATATATTTTTATAAAAATATGCTTAATTTTATGGGTATTTTGCACCTTTATTTTCAAACAAATTTACATTATTTTATTGATATTGTGTATTTATTTTGATGCGATTTTACATTATTCTATGTGAATTTTATGTTATTTTATGTGTATTTGTTTTAATTTCTTACAAATTTACATTATTTTATGTGTATTTTGTACATGTATTTAAATACAAATTTAACTAATTATATGTGTATTTTGTATATCTATTTTCATACAAATTGAAATTATTTTTGTTTATTTTTGTATATATTTATTATTATTTATTATTATTTTATGGGTATTTTGTATATTTATTTTTCTCCAAATATACGTTCTTTTATCTGAATTTTGTTTATTGAATATGATACGAGTTTACCTTATTTTGTATATCTATTTCCATACAAATTTAATTACTTGTTTGTATTTTTGTATATAGTTTTATATAAATTTACGTTATTTTATGTGTATTTTGTATATTTATATTTATACAAATACACATTCTTTTATTGGTATTTTTTTTTGTACGAATTTACATTATTTTATGTGTATATTGTATACAATTTTTTATACGTATTTACTTCATTTTATGTGTATTTTGTATATATATTTTTATAGAAATCTGCGTTATTTTATGTGTATTCGTATACATATTTTAAAACAAATTTACATTGTTTTATATGTATTTTGCATATCTATTTCAATACAAATTTACCTTATTGTATGTGTTTTTTATATATTTATTTTAATACAAATTTAATTTTTTTATGTGTATTTTGGTATACATATTTTTATAAATAAAAAAAATGCGTTATTTTATGGGTATTTTGCCTCTTTATTTTCATAGAAATTTACATTATTTTATTAATATTCTGTGTATTTATTTTGATACGATTTTGCATTATTCTAATTGTGTTTTGTATATATATTTTTTTATACAAATTTACGTTATTTTAAGTGTATTTGTTTATGTATTTTCATTCAAATTTACATATTTTATGTGTATTTTGTATATGTATTTCAATACAAATTTACCTAATTTAATGTGTATTTTGTATATTTATTTCCATACAAATTTAAAATATTTTTGAGTATTTTTGTATATAGTTTGATACAAATTTAGGTTATTTTATGTGAATTTTGAATATCTATTTTCATACAAATACACGTTCTTTTATTGATATTTTGTTTATTTATTTTGACGCGAATTTATATTATTTAATGTGTACTTTGTATATATATTTTTATACGTATTTTCATCATTTCATGTGTATTTTGTATATACATTTCTATAGAAATCAACGTTATTTTATGTGTATTCGTATATATATTTTGAAACAAATTTACACTGTTTTATGTGTATTTTGCGTATTTTTTCAATACAAATTTACCTTATTGTATGTGCATTTTGTATTTTAATTTTAATACAAATTTAATTATTCTATGTGTATTTATGTATATGAATTTTTTTTTTTAACATATGCTTTATTTTAAGGGTATTTTGCATCTTTGTTTTCATACAAATTTAAATTATTTTATTGATATTCTGTGTACTTATTTTGATACGGTTTTACATTATTCTATGTGTATTTTGTATATATATTTTATACAAATGTACGTTATTTTATGTGTATTTGTTTTCATTTCATACAAATTTACATAATTTTATGTGTATTTTGTACCTGTATTAAAATACAAATTTAACTAATTATATGTGTATTACAAATACATATTCTTTTATTGGTATTTTGTTTATTCATTTTGATACGAATTTATATTATTTTATGTGTATTTTGTATGCATTTTTTTATACGTATTTACTTCATTTTATGTGTATTTTGTATATATATTTTTATAAAAATCTACGTTATTTTATGTGTATTTGTATATATATTTTGAAAAAAAATTACATTGTTTTATATGTATTTTGCATATCTATTTCAATACAAATTTACCTTATTGTATGGGTTTTTAATATATTTATTTTAATACAAATTTAGTTTTTTTATGTGTATTTTGGTATATATATTTTTATAAATAAAAAAAATGCGTTATTTTATCGGTCTTTTGCCTCTTTATTTTCATACAAATTTACATTATTTTATTAATATTCTGTGTATTTATTTTGATACGATTTTACATTATTCTATTTGTGTTTTGTATATATTTTTTTTTATACAAATTTACGTTATTTTAAGTGTATTTGTTTATATATTTTCATTCATATTTACTTTATTTTATGTGTATTTTGTAAATGTAATTCAATACAAATTTACCTAATTTTATGTGTATTTTGTATATTTATTTTCATACAAATTAAAATCATTTTTTAGAATTTTTGTATATAGTTTTATACAAATTTAGGTGAATTCATGTGTATATTGTATATCTATTTTCATACAAATAAACATTCTTTTATTGATATTTTGTTTATTTATTTTGACGCGAATTTACATTATTTAATGTGTATCTTATATATATATAATATATTTTTATACGTGTTTACATCATTTGATGTGTATTTTGTATATATATTTCTATAGAAATCTACATTGATTGATGAGTATTCGTATATAGATTTTGAAATAAATTTACACTGTTTTATGTGTATTTTGCATATTTTTTCAATACAAATTTACCTTATTGTATATGCATTTTGTATATTAATTTTAATACAAATTTAATTATGCTATGTGTATTTTTGTATATGTATTTTTATAAAAATATGCTTTATTTTATGGGTATTTTGCATTTTTATTTTCATTCAAATTTACATTATTTTATTTATATTCTGTTTATTTTTTTTTAAACAATTTTACATTATTCTATGTGTATTTTGTATATGTATTTTTATACGTATTTACTCAATTTTATGTGTATTTTGTATATATATTTTTATAGAAATCTACGTTATTTTATTTGTATTCGTATATATATTTTCAAACATATTTACATTGTTTTATATGTATTTTTGCATATCTCTTTCAATACAAGTTTACCTTATTGTATGTTCATTTTGTATATTTATTTCAATTCAAATTTAAATATTTTATGTGTTTTATGGTATATATATTTTTATAAGAAATGCGCTATTTGATGGGAATTTTGCATCTTTATTTTCATACAAATTTACATTATTTTATTAATATTCGGTGTATTTATTTTGATACGATTTCACATTATTCTATTTGTTTTTAGTATATATATTTTTTATACATATTTACATTATTTAATGTGTATCTTGCATATATATTTCATACAAATTTATTATCTATTATTTATTTACATACAAATACTCATTCTTTTCATGATATTTTGTTTATTTATTTTGACACGAATTAACCAAGATATGTATTTTGTATATATATTTTTATAGAAATCTACGTTATTTTATGTGTATTCGTATATATATTTTGAAACAAATTTACTTTGTTTTATATGTATTTTTTAATATCTCTTTCATTACATATTTACCTTATTGTATATGCATTTTGTATATTTATGTCAATACAAATTTAAATATTTTATGTGTATTTTGTTATATATATTTTTATAAAAAATGCACTATTTTATGGAAATTTTGCATCTTTCTTTTCATACAGATTTACATTATTTTATTGATATTCTGTGTATTTATATTGATAGGATTTTACATTATTCTATTTCTTTTTTGTATTTATTTTTTTATACACATTTACATTATTTAATGTGTATCTTGCATATATATTTTATACAAATTTACGTTATTTTAAGTGTATTTGTTTATATATTTTTATTCAAATTTACATTATTTTATGTGTATTTTGTATATCTATTTCAATACAAATTTACCTAATTTTATGTGTATTTTGTATATTTCTTTTCATACAAATTTTAAATATTTTTGTGTATTTTTGTATATAGTTTTATACAAATTTAGGTTATTTTATGTACGCATTTACAATATTTAATGTGTGTTTTGTATATATATTTTTATGCAAATTTGCTTTATTTTATGTGCATTTTTGTACATATATTTTTTTAGAAATTTGCGTTATTTTATGTGTATTTGTATATGTTTTCTCATACAAGTTTACATTATTTTATTGCTATTTTGTTTATTTATTTTGATACGAATGAAAATAGATATACAAAATATACATAAAATAAACTAAATTTGTATTGAAATATATATACAAAATACATAAAATAATGTAAATATATACAAAAAAAATATATACAAAAACAAATAGAATAATGTAAAATCGTATCCAAATAAATACACAGAATATTAATAAAACAATGTAAATTTGTATGAAAATAAAGATGCAAAATACACGTTAAATAACGCATTTTTTATAAAAATATATAAACCAAAACACACATGAAAAAATGAATTTGTATTAAAATAAATATACAAAATACACATACAATAAGGTAAATCTGTATTCAAATAGATATGCAAAATACATATAAAACAATGTAAATTTGTTTCAAAATACATATACGAATACACATAAAATAACGTAAATTTGTATAAAAATATATATACACAACACATAAAATGAAGTAAATACGTATAAGAAAATATATACAAAATACACATAAAATAATGTAAATTCGTATCAAAATAAATAAACAAAATACCAATAAAAGAATGTGTATTTGTATAAATATAAATATACAAAATACACATAAAATAACGTAAATTTGTATAAAACTATATACAAAAATACACAGAAGTAATTAAATTCGTATGAAACTAGATATACAAAATACAGATAAAATAAGCTAAATTTGAATTGATATGTATATACAAAATACATAAAATAATGTAAATTTGTATCAAAATATTTATAAAAATTCATATAATAACGTAAATTTGTTTAAAAATATATAAACAAAATACATATTAAGTAATGTAAATACGTATAAAAAATATGTACAAAATACACATATAATCATGTAATTCGTATCAAACTAAATAAACAAAATATCAATAAAATAATGTAAATTTATATGAGAAAACATTACAAATACATATAAAATAACGCTAATTTCTATAAAAATATAAGTCCAAAAATGAACATAAAATAAATTAGCTTTGGATAAAAATATATATACAAAACACACATTAAATAATGTAAATGCGTACGTAAAATAACCTAAATTTGTATAAAACTATATACAAAAATAAACAAAAATAATTTAAATTTGTCTGAAAAGAAATATACAAAATACACATAAAATTAGGTTAATTTGTATTGAAATACATTTACAAAATACACATAAAATAATGTAAATTTGAAAGAAAATATATAAACAAATACACATATAATAACGTAAATTTGTATGAAATATATATACAAAATACACATTAAATAATGTAAATATGTATAAAAAAATATATACAAAACAGAAATAGAATAATGTAAAATCGTATCAAAATATATACTCAGAATATTAATAAAATCATGTAAATTTGTATGAAAATTAACGCATTTTTTATAAAATTATTGATACCAAAATACACATAAAATATTTGAACTTGTATTAAAATAAATATACAAAATGCACATACAATAAGCTAAATTTGTATTGAAATAGATATGCAAAATACATATAAAATAATGTAAATTTGTTTCAAAATATATATACAAATACACATAAAATAACGCAGATTTCTATAAAAATACATATACAAAATACACATAAAATTAAGTAAATACATATAAAAAAATGTATGCAAAATACACATAAAATAATGTAAATTCGTATAAATGTAAATAAACAATATACCAATAAAAGAATGTGTATTTGTATAAATATAAATATACAAAATGCACATAAAATAACGTAAATTTATATAAAACTATATACATAAAATAACGCAAATTTCTATAAAAATATATGTACAAAAATGAACATTAAATAAATTTGCATAAAAATATATATTCAAAACACACATTAGATAATGTAAATGAGTATAAAAATATGTATACAAAATACCTATGAAATAATCTAAATTCGTATCGAATTAAATTAAGAAATACCAATAAAATAATGTAATTTTGGATGAAAATATATATACAAAATACACATAAAATAACCTAAATACAAATACAAATATACACATAAAATAATTTAAAATTGAATGAAATAAATATACAAAATAAACATAAAATAAGGTAAATTTGTAATGAAATACAAATACAAATACAAATACACATTAAATAACATGAATTTGTATAAAATTTGTATCAAAATATATACTTATACACACAATAAAATAACGTAATTTTTTTATGAAAATGTATATACAAAATACACATAAAATAATTTAAATACGTAGAAAAATATATATACAAAAAACACATAAAATAATGTAAATATGTATGAAAATATATAAACAAATACACATAAAATAATGTAAATTTGGATAAAATATATACAAAATGAACATTAAATAATGTAAATATGTATAAAAAATATATATACAAAAAACAGATAGAATAATGTTAAATCGTATGAAAATAAATAAAGAGAATATCAATAAAATAATGTAAATTTGTATGAAAATAAAGATGGAAAATATCCATATAATAACGCATATTTGCATAAAAATATATATACAAAAATACATATAAAATAATTAAATTTGTATTAAAATAAATATACAAAATGCACGTACAATAAAGTAAATTTGTATTGAAATAGATATGCAAAATACACATTAATAATGTAAATTTGTATCAAAATATATATACGAATACTCATAAAATAGAGTAAATTTCTATGAAAATATACATACAAAATAGATATACAAAATACACATATAACTAGTTAAATTTGTATTTAAATACTTGTACAAAAAACACATAAAATAATGTAGATTTGTATGAAATGAAAACAAATACATTTTATATAAAATATATATGCAAAATACACATAGAATAATGTAAAATCATATCAAAATAAATACACAGAATATCAATAAAATAATGTAAATTTGTATGAAAATAAAGATGCAAAATACCCATAAAATAAAGCATATTTTTATAAAAATACATATACAAAAATACACATAGATTAATCAAATTTGTATTAAAATTAATATACAAAATGCACATACAATAAGGTAAATTTGTATTGAAAAAATATGCAAAATACATATAAAAAAATGTAAATTTGTTTCAAAATATATATACGAATACGCACAAAATAACGCAGATTTCTATAAAAATATATATACAAAATACACTTGAAATAATGTAAATACGTATAAAAATATATATACAAAATACACATTAAATAATGTTAATTCGTGTCAAAATAAATAAACAAAATATCATGAAAAGAATGTGTATTTGTATGAAAATAGATATACAAAATACACATAAAATAACCTAAATTTGTATAAAGCTATATACAAAAATACACAAAAATAATTTAAACTTGTATGAAAATAAATATACAAAAAACATATAAAATTAGGTAAATTTGTATTGAAATACATATACAAAATACACATAAAATAATGTAAATTTGAATGAAAATATATAAACATTTAGACTTAAAATAACGTAAATTTGTATCAAATATATATACAAAAAACACATTAAATAATGTAAATATGTATAAAAAAATATATACAAAACACAAATAAAATAAAGTAAAATCGTATCAAAATAAATACAGAAAATATTAATAAAATAATGTAAATTTGTATGAAAATTAAGATGCAAAATACCCATAAAATAGCGCATATTTTATAAAAATATATATACGAAAAAACATAAAATATTTGATTTTGTATCAAAATAAATAGATATACAAAATACACATAAAATAAGCTAAATTTGAATTGAAATATATATACAAAATACATAAAATAATGTAAATTTGTATCAAAATACTTATACAAATACACATATAATAACGTAAATTTGTATAAAAATATATAAACAAAATACACATTAAATAATGTAAATACGTATAAAAAAAATTTACAAAATACACAAATAATCATGTAATTCGTATCAAAATAAATAGACAAAATACCAATAAAATAATGTAAATTTCTATGAGAAAACATATACAAAAAACACATAAATAACGCAAATATCAATAAAAATATATATAATGTAATATATTTTTATACATATTTAAAATATTTAATGTATATTTTGTATATATATTTTATCCAAATTTACGTTATTTTATATGTATTTGTTTATATATTTTCATACAAATTTACATTATTTTATGTGAGTTTTGTATATGTATTTCAATACAAATTTGCGTAACTTTATGTGTATTTTGCATATCTATTTTCAAACAAATTTAAATTATTTTTGAGTATTTTTGTATATATTTTTATACAAATTTTAGTTATTTTATTTGTTTTTTGTATATATATTTTCATACAAATATACATTATTTTATTGTAATTTTGTGTATTTAATTTTTTACGAATTTACATTATTTTATGTGTATTTTGTATATATATTTTTCTACGTATTTAAATTATTTTATGTGTATTTTATATATACATTTTCATAAAAATTTACGTTATTTTATTGTGTGTATTCGTATATATTTTGAAACAAATTTTATACAAATTCATGTTATTTTATGTGTATTTGTATATATATTTTCATACAAATTTATATTATTTTATGTGTATTCTTACTTATATTTTATTACAAATTTACCTTATTTTATGTTTATTTTGTATATTTATTTCATTCAATTTTAAATTATTTAATGTGTATATTTGTATTTGTATTTAGGTTATTTTATGTGTATTTTCTATATATATTTTCATCCAAAATTACATTATTTTATTGTTATTTTCTTAATTTAACTCGATACGAATTTAGATTATTTCATAGGTATTTTGTATACAAATTTTTATACTCATTTACATTATCTAATGTGAGTTTTGTATATATTTTCCTATGCAAACTAATTTTATGTGCATTTTTGTACATATATTTTTATAGAAACTTAAAACGTTATTTTATGTGTATTTTGTATATGTTTTCTCATACAAATTTACATTATTTAATTAGTTTTTTGTTTATTTATTTTGATACGAATGACTTGATTATTTATGTATTTTGTAAATATTTTTTATACGTATTTACATTACTTAATGTGTATTTTGTTTATATATTTTTTTACAAATTTACGTTATTATATGTGTATTTGTTAAAAATATTTTGAAACGAATTTACTTTATTTCATGTATTTTGTATATATATTTCAATTCAAATTTAGCTTATTTTGTGTGTATTTTGTATATCTATTTTCATACAAATTTAATTACTTCTGCATTTTGTATATAGTTTTATACAAATTTACTTATTTTATGTGCATTTTGTATATTTATATTTATACAAATACATACTCTCTTATTGGTATTTTGTTTATTTATATTTATACAATTTACATTATTTTATGTGTATTTTGTATACATTTATATATATATATATATATATATATATATATATATATATATATATATATATATATATATATATATATATATATATATATATATATATATATATATATATATATATATATATATATATATATATATATATATATATATATATATATATATATATATATATATATAGAAATCTACGTTATTTTATGTGTATTCGTATATATATTTTGAAACAAATTTACATTGTTTTATATGTATTTTGCATATCTATTTCAATACAAATTTACCTTATTGTATGTGCATTTTGTATATTTATTTTAATACAAATTCAAATATTTTATGTGTATTTTGGTATATATAATTTTATAAAAAATGCGTTATTTTATAGGTATTTTGCATCTTAGTTTTCATACAAATGTACATTATTTTATTAATATTCTGTGTATATATTTTGATACGATTTTATATTATACTGTTTCTGTTTTGTATATATATTTTTTATACATATTTTAATTATTTAATGTGTATTTTTTATATATATTTTATACAAATTAACATTATTTTAAGTGTATTTGTTTATATAATTTCATTCAAATTTACATTATTTTAAGTGTATTTTGTATATGTATTTCAATACAAATTTACCTAATTTTATGTGTATTTTGTATATTTATTTTCATACAAATTTAAATTATTTATGTGTTTTTTTGTGTAAACATATAGAGTAAATTTCTATGAAAATATATATTCAAAATACATATAAAATCATGTAAATAAGTATAAAAATATATATATCAAATACACCAAAAAAAAAAAAATCGTATCAAAATAAATAAACGAAATTCCGATAAAAGAACGTATATTTGTATGAGAATAAATATACAAAATACACATAAAAATTACGAGAATTTGAATAAAAATATATACAAAAAAACAAAAAAATAAATTTCAATTTGTATGAAAATAGATATACAAAATACACATATAATTAGTTAAATTTGTATTTAAATACATGTACAAAATACACATAAAATAATGTAAATTTGTATGAAATGAAAACAAATTCACATAAAATAACGTACATTTGTATAAAATAGATATACAAAATATACATAGAATAATGTAAAATCGTATCAAAATAAATACACAGAATATCAAAAAAATAATGTAATTTTGTATGAAAATAAAGATGCAAAATACCCATAAAATAAAGCATATTTTTTTAAAAATACATATACAAAAATACACATAGAATAATTAAATTTGTATTAAAATTAATATACAAAATGCACGTACAATAAGGTAAATTTGTATTGAAAAAATATACAAAATGCACATAAAAGTGTAAATTTGTTTAAAAATCTATATACGAATACACATAAAATAACGTAGATTTCTATAGAAATATATATACAAAATACACATGAAATGACGTAAATACGTATAAAAATATATATATATATACAAAATACACATTAAATAATTTAAATTCTCGTCAAAATAAATAAACAAAATATCAATAAAAGAATGTGTATTTCTATGAAAATAGATATACAAAATACTCATAAAATAACCTAAGTTTGTATAAAACTATATACGAAAATACACAAAAATAATTTAAATTTGTATGAAAATAAATATACAAAATACACATAAAATTAGGTAAATTTGTATAGAAATACATATACAAAATACACATAAAATAATGGAAATTTGAATGAAAATATATAAACATAAACACTTAAAATAACGTAAATTTGTATCAAATATATATACAAAATACGCAGTAAATAATGTAAATATGTATAAAAAAATATATACAAAACACAAATAGAATAATGTAAAATCGTATCAAAAATAAATACACAGAATATTAGTAAAATAATGTAAATTTGTATGAAAATAAAGATGCAAAATAGCCATAAAATAACGCTTTTTTTTTTAAATATATATACCAAAATACACATAAAATATTAAAATTTGTATTAAAATAAATATAAAAAATGCACATACTATAAGGTAAATTTGTCTTGAAATAGATATGCAAAATACATATCAAACAATGTAAATTTGTTTCAAAATATATATACGAATACACATAAAATAACGTAGATTTCTATAAAAATATATACAAAATACACATAAAATGAAGTAAATACGTATAAAAAAATGAATACAAAATACACAAAAATCGTATCAAAATAAATAAACAAAATACCAGTAAAAGAATGTGTATTTGTATAAATATAAATATACAAAATACACATAAAATATCGTAAATTTGAATAAAACTATATACAAAAATACACAGAAATAATTAAATTTGTATGAAAATATATATACAAAATACAGCTAAAATAAGCTAAATTTGAATTGAAATGTACATACAAAATATATAAAATAATGTAAATATGTATCAAAATATACAAATACATATAATAACGTAGATTTGTTTAAAAATATATAAACAAAATACACATTAAGTAATGTAAATACGTATAAAAAATATGTACAAAATACACATATAATCATGTAATTCGTATCAAAATAAATGAACAAAATAGCAATAAAATAATGTAAATTTGTATTAGAAAACATATACAAATAACGCAAATTTCTATAAAAATATATGTACAAAAATGTACATAAAATAAAGTAAATTTGCATAAAAATATATATACAAAACACACACTAAATAATGTAAATGCGTACATAAAATAACCTAAATTTGTATAAAACTATATACAAAAATACACAAAAATAATTTAAATTTGTTTGAAAAGAAATATACAAAATACACATAAAATTAGGTAAATTTGTATTGAAATACATATACAAAATACACATCAAATAATGTAAATTTGAATGAAAATATATAAACAAATACACTTAAAATAACGTAACTATTTGGGTTTTCTATATATTTTTTTTATACATATTTACATTACTTAATGTGTATTTTGTATATATATTTTATACAAATTTACGTTATTTTAAGTGTATTTGTTTATATATTTTTATTCAAATTTACATTATTTTATGTGTATTTTGTAAATGTATTTCAATACAAATTTACCTAATTTTTTCTGTATTTTGTATACTTATTTTCAAACAAATTTAAATTATTTTTGTGTATTTTTGTATATAGTTTTATACAAATTTACGTTATTTTATGTGTATTTTGTATATCTATTTTCATACAAATACAAATTCTTTTATTGATATTTTGTTTATTTATTTTGACACGAATTTACATTATTTAATGTCTATTTTGTATATATATTTTTATACGTATTTAATGCATCTCAAGTGTATTTTGTACATATATTTCTAAAGAAATCTGCGTTATTTTATGTGTATTCGTATATATATTTTGAAACAAATTTACATTGTTTTATGTGTATTTTGCATATTTTTTTTAATAAAAATTTACCTTTTGTCTGTGCATTTTGTATATTAATTTTACTACAAATTTAATTATTGAATGTGTATTTATGTATATGTATTTTTATAAAAATATGCTTTATTTTATTGGTATTTTGCATCTTTATTTTCATACAAATTTACATTATTTTATTGATATTTTGTGTATTTATTTTGATACGATTTTACATTATTTTCTATGTGTATTTTGTATATATATTTAATACAAATGTACGTTATTTTATGTGTATTTGTTTTCCTTTCATACAAATTTTCATTATTTTATGTGTATTTTGTACATATACAAATTTGTACAAATTTAACTAATTATATGTGTATTTTGTATATCAATTTTCATAAAAATTGAAATTATTTTTGTTTTTTTTGTATATATTTTTATACAAATTTTCGTTATTTTATGTGTATTTTGTATATTTATTTTCCTACAAATATACGTTCTTTTATCGGAATTTTGTTTGTTTATTTTGATACGAATTTACATTGTCTTAGGTGTATTTGGTATATATATTTTTATACTATTTACATCATTTTATATGTATTTTGTATGTATATTTTCATAGAAATTTACTCTATTTTATGTGTATTCGTATATATATTTTGATACAAATTTACATTATTGATGTGTATTTTGCATATGTATTTCAATACAAATTTACTTTATTGTATATGCATTTTGTATATTTATTTCAATACAAATTTAATTATTTCATGTGTATTTTTGTATATATATTTTTATGCATATATGCGTTATTATATGGGTATTTTGCATCTTTATTTTCATACAAATTTAAATTATTTTATTGATATTCTGTAAATTTATTTTGATATGTGTATTTCTATGTGTATTTTGTATATATATTTTTATACATATTTACATTATTTAATGTATATTTTGTATATATATTTTATCCAAATTTACGTTATTTTATGTGTATCTGTTTATATATTTTCATACAAATTTACATTATTTTATGTGTATTTTGTATATGTATTTCAATACAAATTTGCCTAACTTTATGTGTATTTTGCATATATATTTTCAAACAAATTTAAATTCTTTTTGTGTATTTTAGTATTTATTTTTATACAAATATTTGTTATTTTATTTGTATTTTGTATATATATTTTCCTACAATTATACAATCTTTTATTATAGTTTTGTTTATTTATTTTGATACGAGTTTACATTATTTTATGTGTATTTTGTATATATATTTTTCTACGTATTTACATTATTTTATGTGTATTTTGTATATATATTTTAATAAAAATTTACATTATTTTATTGTGTGTATTCCTATTTATTTTGATAAAAATTTTATACAAATTCATGTTATTTTATGTGTATTTGTATATATATTTACATAAAAATTTATATTATTTTACGTGTATTTTTACATATTTTTCATTACAAATTTACCTTATTTTATGATTATTTTGTATATTTATTTCATTCAATTTAAAATTATTTTATGTGTATATTTGTATTTGTATTTACGTAATTTTATGTGTATTTTCTATATATATTTTCATCCAAAATTACATTATTTTATTGGTATTTTCTTTATTTTTTTCATAGGTATTTTGTATACATATGTTTATAATCATTTACATTATGTAATGTGATTTGTATATATTTTTTAATGCAAATTTATTTTATGTGCATTTTTTTACATATATTTTTATAGAAATTTATTTATTTTATGTGTATTTTGTATATGTTTTCTCATAAAAATTTACATTATTTTATTGGTATTTTGTTTATTTATTTTGATACGAATTACATGATTATATGTGTATTTTGTATATATTTTTTATACGTAATTACATTATTTAATGTGTATTTTGTTTATATATTTTTATATAAAATTTACGTAATTATATGTGTATTTGTAAAAAATATTTTGATACAAATTTACTTTATTTTATGTATTTTGTACATATATTTCAATTCAAATTAAGCTTACTTTGTGTGTATTTTGTATATCTATTTTCATACATATTTAATTACTTCTGTGTATCTTTGTATATTGTTTTATATAAATTTACCTTATTTTATGTGCATTTTGTATATTTATATTTATACAAATATGCAAAATACATATAAAACAATGTAAATTTCTTTCAAAATATATATACGAATACACATAAAATAACGTAGATTTCTATAAAAATATATATACAAAATACACATAAAATGAAGTAAATACGTATAAGAAAATGTATACAAAATAAACATAAAATAATGTAAATTCGTATCAAAATAAATAAACAAAATGCCAATAAAAGAATGTGTACTTGTATAAATATAAATATACAAAATACACATAAAATAACGTAAAATTGTATAAAACTATATACAAAAATAAACAAAAATAATTAAATTTGTATGAAAATACATATACAAAAGACACATAAAATAAGCTAAATTAGAATTGAAATAAATATAGAAAATACATAAAATAATGTAAATTTGTATCAAAATATATATTCAAATACACATATAATAACGTAAATTTGTATAAAAATATATAAACAAAATACACATTAAATAATGTAAATACGTATAAAAGATATGTACGTAATGTAAAAATTTATAAAATTAAAGATGCAATATACCCATAAAATAACTCATATTTAAAAATATATATATATATATACAAAAATACACATAAAATAATTAAATTTGTATTAAAATAAATATACAAAATACACATACAATAAGGTAGATTTTTATTGAAATAGATATGCAAAAAACACATAAAATAAAGTAAATTTGTATCAAAATATATACGAATACACACAATAAAATAACGTAAATTTTTATGAAAATATATATACAAAATACACATTAAATAATGTAAATACATAGAAAAATATATATACAAAATACACATAAAATAATGTAAATTCGTATCAAAATAAAAAATAAAAATTTCCTCTAAAAGAATGTATATTTCTAGGAAAATATATATACAAAATACAAATAAAACAACAAAAATTTGTATAAAAATATATACAAAAATACACAAAAATAATTTAAATTTGTTTGAAAATAGATATGCAAAATACACATGAAATTAGACAAATTTTTATTGAAATACATATACAAAATACACATAAAATAATGTAAATTTGTATGAAACTATATAAAGAAATACACATAAGATAACGTAAATTTCCATAAAATATATGTACAAAATATACATTAAATAATGTAAATATGTCTAAAAATATATATACAAAATACACAGAATAACGTAAAATCGTATCAAAATAAATAAACAGACTATCAATAAAATAATGTAAATTTCTATGTAAATAAAGATGCAAAATACCCATATAATAACGCAGATATGCTTAAAATATATATCTACAAAAATACACATAAAATAATTAAATTTGTATCAAAATAAATATACAAAAGGCACATACAGTAAAGAAAATTTGTATTGAAATAGATATGCGAAATACACATAAATAATGTAAATTTGTATCAAAATATATATACGAATACACATAAAATAGAGTAAATTTCTATGAAAATATATATTAAAAATACATATAAAATTATATATATATATATATATATATATATATATATATATATATATATATATATATATATATATATATATATATATATATATATATATATATATATATATATATATATATATATATATATATATATATATATATATATATATATATATATATATATATATATATATATATATATATATATATATATATATATATATATATATATATATATATATATATATATATATATATATATATATATATATATATATATATATATCAAATACACCTAAAATAATAAAAAATTAGTATCAAAATCAATAAACAAAATTCCGATAAAAGAACGTACAAATTTACATTATTTTATGTGTATTTTGTACATGTATTTAAATACAAATTTAACTAATTATATGTGTATTTTGTATATCTATTTTCATACAAATTGAAGTTTATTTTTTTGTTTTTTTGTATATATTTTTATTCAAATTTTCGTAATTTTATGTGTATTTTGTATATTTATTTTCCTACAAATATACGTTCTTTTATCGGAATTTTGTTTATTTATTTTGATACGAATTTTCATTTTCTTAGGTGTATTTGATATATATATTTTTATACATATTTACATTATTTTATATGTATTTTGAATATATATTTTCATAGAAATTTACTCTATATGTGTATAAAAAAAAACACTTAAATTTGTATGAAAATATATATATACAAAATACACATAAAATTAGGTAAATTTGTATTTAAATACCTATACAAAATACACTTAAAATAATGTAAATTTGAATGAAACTATATAAACAAATACACTTATAATAACGTTAATTTATATAAAATATATATACAAATACACATTAAATAATGAAAATATGTATAAAAAAATATATACAAAAGACAAATAGTATAATATAAAATCGTATCAAAATATATACACAGAATATTAATAAAATTAAGTAAATACGAATCAAAAAGTATACAAAATACATATAAAATAATGTAAATTCGTATAAATATAAATAAACAAAATACCAATAAGAGAATGTGTATTTGTAAAAATATAAATATACAAAATGCACATAAAATAACGTAAATTTGTATAAAACTATATACAAAAATACACAGAAGTAATTAAATATGTATGAAAATAGATATATTTATACAAATACACATTTTGATACTAATTTACATTATTTTATGTGCATTTTGTATACATTTTTTATACGTATTTACTTAATTTTATGTATATTTTGTATATATATTTTTATAGAAATCTACCTTATTTCATGTGTATTCGTATATATATTTGAAACAAATTTACATTGTTTATATGTATTTTGCATATCTAATTTTTGTGTATTCTGTATTTATTTTTGTTATACATAGAATAATGTAAAATCGTATCAAAATAAGCACACAGAATATCAATAAAATAATTTAAATTTGTATGAAAATAAAGATGCAAAATACCCATAAAATAAATCATATTTTTTTAAAAAATACATATACAAAAATACACATAGAATAGTTAAATTTGTATTAAAATTAATATACAAAATAGATATGCAAAATACATATAAAACAATGTAAATTTGTTTCAAAATATATATACGAATACAAATAAAATAACGTAGATTTCTATAAAAATATATATACAAAATACACATAAAATGAATTAAAAACGTATAAAAAAATGTATACAAAATACACATAAAATAATGTAAATTCGTATCAAAATAAATATACAAAATACCAATAAAAGAATATGTATTTGTATAAATATATATATACAAAATACACATAAAATAACGTAAATTTATATAAAACTATATACAAAAATACACAGAAGTATTTTAATTTGTATGAAAATAGATATACAAAATAAGGTAAATTCGTTTCAAATTCAATAAACAAAATTCAGATAAAAGAACGTATATTTGTAGAAAAAATAAATATACAAAATACACATAAAATAACGAAAATTTGTATGAAAATAAATAAAAAGAAAAAAAAAATTGTATGAAAATAAATATACAAAATACACATGTATTTTGTATATCTATTTTCACACAAATTTAATTACTTCTGTATTTTGCATATAGTTTTATATAAATTTACGTTATTTATTATATTTTGTATATATATATTTATACAATACACATTCTTTTATTAGTATTTTGTTTATTTATTTTGATACGAGTTTACATTATTTTATGTGTATTTTGTATACCTTTTTTATACGTATTTACTTCATTTTATGTGTATTTATTTTCATAGAAATCTACGTTATTTTATGTGTATTCGTATATATATTTTGAAAAAAATTTACATGGTTTTATATGTATTTTGCATATCTATTTCAATACAAATTTACCTTATTGTATGTGCATTTTGTATATTTATTTTAATACAAATTCAAATATTTTATGTGTGTCTTGGTATAAATATTTTTATAAAAAATGCGTTATTTTATGGGTATTTTGCATCTTAGTTTTCATACAAATTTACATTATTTTATTAATATTCTGTGTATTTATTTTGATACGATTTTATATTATTCTATTTGTGTTTTGTATATATTTTTTTATACATATTTACATTATTTAATGTGTATTTTTTATATATATTTTATACAAATTTACGTTATTTTAAGTGTATTTGTTTATGTCTTTTCATTCAAATTTACATTATCTTTTGTGTATTTTGTATATGTATTTCAATACAAATTTACCTAATTTTATGTGTATTTTGTATATTTATTTTCATACAAATTTAAAATATTTTTGTGTATTTTTGTATATAGTTTGATACAAATTTAGGTTATTTTATGTGTATTTTGTATATCTATTTTCATACAAATACACATTCTTTTATTGATATTTTGTTTATTTATTTTGACGCGAATTTACAGTATTTAATGTGTATTTTGTATATATTTTTATACGTATTTACATCATTTCATGTGTATTTTGTATATATATTCCTATAGAAATCAACGTTATTTTATGTGTATTCGTATATATATTTTGAAACAAATTTACACTGTTTTATGTGTATTTTGCGTTTTTTTTTCAATACAAACTTACCTTATTGTATGTGCATTTTGTATATTAATTTTAATACAAATTTAATTATTCTATGTGTATTTTTGTATATGTATTTTAAAAAAAATATGCTTTATTTTATGGGTATTTTGCATCTTTATTTTCATACAAATTTAAATTATTTTATTGATATTCTGTGTACTTATTTTGATACGATTTTACATTATTCTATGTATAACAAAAATAAATACAGAATACACAAAAATAGATATGCAAAATACATATAAACAATGTAAATTTGTTTCAAAATATATATACACATGAAATACACATGAAATAAGAGTGGATTTATAAAAATATATATACAAAATACACATAAAATTAGGTAAATACGTATAAAAAATGTATACAAAATACACATAAAATAATGTAAATTAGTATCAAAATAAATAAACAAAATACCAATAAAAGAATGTGTATTTGTATAAATATATCTATTTTCATACAAATTTAATTACTTCTGTATTTTGTATATAGTTTATACAAATTTACGTTATTTTTGTGCATTTTGTATATTTATATTTATACAAATACATTCTCTTATTGGTATTTTGTTTATTTATATTTATACAATTTACATTATTTTATGTGTATTTTGTATACATTTTTGATTCGTATTTACTTAATTTTATTTATATTTTATATATATATATATATATATATATATATATATATATATATATATTTGTATATATATATATATATATATATATATATATATATATATATATATATATATATATGTATATATATATATATATATATACATATATATATATATATATATATATATATATATATATATATATATATATATATGTATATATATATATATATATATATATATATATATATATATATATATATATAGAGATATAGAAATCTACGTTATTTTATGTATTCGTAAATATATTTTGAAACAAATTTACATTGTTTTATATGTATTTTGCATATCTATTTCAATACAAATTTACCTTATTGTATGTGCATTTTTTATATTTATTTTAATACAAATTCAAATATTTTATGTGTATTTTGGTATATATAATTTTATAAAAAAATGCGTTATTTTATAGGTATTTTGCATCTTAGTTTTCATACAAATGTACATTATTTTATTAATATTCTGTGTATATATTTTGATACGATTTTATATTATACTATTTGTGTTTTGTATATATTTTTTTATACATATTTTCATTATTTAATGTGTATTTTTATATATATTTTATACAAATTAACGTTATTTTAAGTGTATTTGTTTATATAGTTTCATTCAAATTTACATTATTTTAAGTGTATTTTGTATATGTATTTAAATACAAATTTACCAAATTTTATGTGTATTTTGTATATATATATTTTCATACAAATTTAAGCTATTTTTGTGTTTTTTTTATATACATATAGAGAAATTTCTATGAAAATATATACTCAAAATACATATAAAATTATGTAAATATGTATATGAATATATATCAAATACACCTAAAAAAATGAAAATTCGTATCAAAATAAATAAACAAAATTCCGATAAAAGAACGTATATTTTTAGGAAAATAAATATTCAAAATACACATAAAATTACGAAAATTTGAATAAAAATATATACAAAAAAAATTTTTTTCAATTTGTATGAAAATAGTTATACAAAATACACATATAATTAGTTAAATTTGTATTTAAATACATGTACAAAATACACAAAAAATAATGTAAATTTATATGAAAAATATCTTTATATATATATATATATATATATATATATATATATATATATATATATATATATATATATATATATATATATATATATATATATATATATATATATATATATATATATATATATATATATATATATATATATATATATATATATATATATATATATATATATATATATATATATATATATATATATATATATATATTAGATTGGTGTAGCAGGAGTAAATTCTCTTTACATAATGAGATTGAATCGAAACTGCTGTTTCTGCATTATTCAGCTTCTGCTGCGTTTTTTAGTCTTATCAACTCTCTTTTGACGGTGTCTGAAGCCCCTGAGTTGCTGTCCAAGTTGGGTTGTTGTTGCAACGTTCGTTCCTGCCTAGGGAACATCTTCAGGCTGAATGGAGGCAGTCGTCCGGGCGTTCTTCTTTCTTTATATGCGCTGTTCTGGCTTGTGATTGCCGGTGGCGTGCCAAGAAGCGCGGTAAATGCTGCGCGGCGTCCTCGCTGCGCAGGTGTTCAGGGGGTGTTGTTTTTCTGCTACTTCTCTTTCTGCGTTGGTAAGATTTGCAGATCTTGGGCTTGAGTGTCATCGTTGGCCCCTAGATCTTCAATGTAGAGGGCTTCCAGGAACAACAGTCGGCGTGGGTCAGCTTCCTTTGTCAAGTATTTTCGTTGAATCTTCTAGGTGGCTGCGTGCTAAGGTTTCCTTGTGCTTTACTGTGTAATGGTTCTTGATAGCACCATTTTGTAGGTGGCATGTTAAGCGCCTAGTCAGTTTTGTCCGTGTCATCCCGATGTATGTATGAGGCCCACAGTCCTCAATAGCGCAGGTGCTCGTAGATGACATGGTCTTCCTGAAGAGGTGCTGGTGGTGGTGTTTGCAGGTTCTTGATTAGTAGGTTGGCTGGTTTGGAGGTCGTGTAGTAGATGTTGAGGGATATGGTGTGCTCTGCGGTAGTTGGATGCACAATCTTGTTAATGATATCTTTTATCACTATTTCATCTGTCTAGTACTCGGTGGACATGTAGTTCCTGTAGTAGAGATTGATGTTGTTTTGGTTTGTAGAAGTGGTTGCAGGGTTGTACCATTTCTCTAGGGCGCAGTTGATGGCCTGGGTCACCTCACTGTTGGGGTAGCCGTTGTTTACAAGGACTTGTGTAATTCTTTCCAATTCGTTATGCAAATTCTTCCATGTTGAGCTGTTTGAGATCGCTCGCCGTATGTATGCATTGATTGTGGATCTTCTGTAGCGTTGCGGGCACTCGCTGTTTCCGTTGAGGCAAAGTCCTGTGTTTGTTGGTTTGATGTACACTGAGGTGTTGAATCCTGAGGCTTGTGGAGATACTAGTACGTCGAGGAATGGCAGGCGTCCTTCTTGTGATTCTTCAGAGATAAAGCTGAGGCCGGAGATGTTGCTGAGCTGCTGCTTAAGTTTCTGTAGTTCATCTATGTTTTTCACTCTGATAAATATGTCGTCGACGTATCGGGCGTAGATGGAGGGTTGTTGGTCCTTGAGGGCCATGGATTCGATGGTTCCCATGAAAAAGTTGGCGAAGAGCACACCAAGTGGGCTTCCCATAGCAACACCATCCACTTGGCAGTACATATCTCCGCGGGGGCAGGTGAAGGAAGCTTCTTTAGTGCACTAAAGAAGCTCCCTTCACCTGCGCAGCGAGGGACGCCGCGCAGCATTTACCGCGCTACTTGTACACGCCACACCGGCCAATCACAAGCCAGAACGCGCATATAAAAGGAGCAACCCGGACGACCCAGCTCCATTCAGCCTGAAGATGTTCCCTAGGCAGGAACGAAACGTTGCAACCAACAACCCAACTTTTGGACAGCTCCTCGGGGCTTTAGACACCGTCAAAAGAGAGTTGATAAGACTAATAGAAAAAACGCAGCAGAAGCTGAATAATGCAGAAACAGCAGTTGCATTCATATATATATATATATATATATATATATATATATATATATATATATATATATATATATATATATATATATATATATATATATATATATATATATATATATATATATATATATATATATATATATATATATATATATATATATATATATATATAGATAGATATATATATATATATATATATATATATATAGATATATATATATATATATATATATATATATATTTGTATATATATGTATATATATGTATACAAATATCAAATAATGTAATTTTGTAAAATATTTATACAAATACACATATAATAACGTAAATTTGTATAAAAACACATCAACAAAATACACATTAAATAATGTAAATACGTATAAAAAAAATATGTAGAAAATACACATGAAATAACGTAAATTTGTATAAAAACACATAAACAAAATACACATTAAATAATGTAATTACGTATAAAAATATATACAGAAAATACATATATAATCATCTAATTCGTATCAAAATAAATAAACAAAATACCAATAACATAATGTAAATTTGTATGAGAAAACATATATAAAATACATATAAAATAACGCTAATTTCTTTAAAAATATATGTACAAAAATGCACATAAAATAAAGTAAATTTGCATAAAAATATATATACAAAACACACATTAAATAATGTAAATGCGTATAAAAAATGTATAAAAAATACCTTTGAAATAATCTAAATTCGTATCGAATTAAATTAACAAAATACCAATAAAATAATGTAGTTTTGGATGAAAATGTATATAGAAAATACAAATAAAATAACCTAAATACAAATACAAATATACACATAAAATAATTTAAAACTGCATGAAATGAATATATGAAACAAACATAAAATAAGGTAAATTTGTAATGAAATATATGTAAAAATACATATAAAATAATTTAAATTTGAATGAAAATATGTATTCAAATACACATAAAATAACATGAATTTGTATAAAATTTGTATCAAAATATATACGAGAGCGCACAATAAAATAACGTAAATTTTTATGAAAATATATATCCAAAATACACATAAAATAATGTAAATAAGTAGAAACATATATATAAAAATACACATAAAGTAATGGAAATTCGTATCAAAATAAATAAACATAATTGCAATAATAGAATGTATATATGTTGGAAAAATATATATACAAAATACAAATAAAATAGCTAAAATTTGTATAAAAATTTTTACAAAAATACGCAAAAATAATTTAAATTTGTTTGAAAATAGATAAGCAAAATACACATAAAATTAGGCAAATTTGGATTGAAATACATATACAAAACACTTATAAAATAATGCAAATCTGTATGAAAATATATAAACAATGTATTTAAATACATTTACAAAATACACATGAAATAGTGTAAATTTGTATAAAATATATATATAAAATCATATTAAATAATGTAAATATGTATTCAAAAATATATACAAAAGACAAATAGAATATTGTAAAATCGTATCAAAATAAATAAACAGAATATTAATAAAATAATGTAAATTTGTATGAAAATTAAGATGCAAAATACCCCAAAAATAGCGCATTTTTTATAAAAATATATATACCAAAACACATAAAATATTTGAATTTGTATTAAAATAAATATACGAAATGCACAGACAATAAGGTAAATTTGTATTGAAATAGATATGCAAAATAAATATGAAACAATGTAAATTTGTTTCAAAATATATATACGAATACACATAAAATAACGCATATTTCTATAAAGATATATATACAAAATACACATAAAATGAAGTAAATACGTATAAAAAAAATGTGTACAAATTACACATAAAATAATGTAAACTCGTATCGAAATAAATAAACAAAATACTAATAAAAGAATGTGTATTTGTATAAATATAAATATACAAAATACACATAAAATAACGTAAATTGATATAAAGGTATATACAAAAATACACAAATTTAGTTTATTTTATGTGTATTTTGTATATCTATTTTCATACAAATTTAACTACTTTTGTGTATTTTTGTATATAGTTTTATATAAATTTACGATATTTTATGTGTATTTTGTATATTTATTTTTATACAAATACACATTTTTTATTGGTATTTTGTTTATTTATTTTGATACTGAGTTTACATTATTTTATGTATTATGAATACATTTTTTATACGTATTTACTTATTTTATGTGTATTTTGTATATATTTTTATAGAAATCTACGTTATTTTGTTTGTATTCGTATATATATTTTGAAACAAATTTAACATTGTTTTATATGTATTTTGCATATCTATTTCAATATAAATTTACCTTATTGTATACAAAAATACACAAAAATAATTAAAATTTGTATGAAAAGAAATATACAAAATACACGTAAAATTAGGTTTATTTGTATTGAAATACATATACAAAATACACATCAAATAATGTAAATTTGAATGAAAATATATAAACAAACACACTTAAAATAACGTAAATTTGTATAAAATATATATGCAAGATACACACTAAATAATGTAAATGTGTATAAAAAAAATATATACAAAAAACAAATAGAATAATGTAAAATCGTATCAAAATAAATACACAGAATATCAATAAAATAATGTAAATTTGTATGAAAATAAAGATGCAAAATTCCCCCCAAAATATCGCATTTTTTAAAAAAATATATTTACCAAAATACACATAAAATATTTATATTTGTATTGAAATAAATATACAAAATGCAAATACAGTACGGTAAATTTGTATTGAAGGAGATATTCAAAAATACATATAAAACAATGTAAATTTGTTTCAAAATATATATACGAATACATATAAAATAACGTAGATTTCTATAGAAATATATATACAAAATACATATGAAATTATGTAAATACGTATAAAAAGATATATACAAAATACATATCAAATAATGTAAATTCGTGTCAAAATAAATAAACAAAATATCATGAAAAGAATGTGTATCTGTATGAAAATAGATGATAGATGATAAATTTGTATCAAATATATATGCAAGATACACATTAAATAATGTAAATATGTATAAAAAAGCATATACAAAAAACAAATAGAATAATGTAACATCGTATCAAAATAAATACACCGAATATTAATAAAATAATGTAAATTTGTATGAAAATAAAGATGCAAAATTACCATAAAATAGCGCATTACTTATAAAAATATATATACCAAAATACACATAAAATATTTAAATTTGTATTGAAATAAATATACAAAATGCACATACAATAAGGTAAATTTGTATTGAAAGAGATATGCAAATATATATATAAAACAATGTAAATTTGTTTCAAAATATATATACGAATACAAATAAAAAAACGTAGATTTCTATAAAAATATATATGCAAAAATACATATAAAACAATGTAAATTTGTTTCAAAATATATATACGAATACAAATAAAAAAACGTACATTTCTATAAAAATATATATACAAAATACACATAAAATTAATTAAATACGTATAAAAAAAAGTATACAAAATACACATAAAATAATGTAAATTCGAATTAAAATAAATAAACAAAATACCAATAAAAGAATGTGTATTTGGATAAATATAAAAATACAAAATACACATACAAAATAAACATAAAATATGGTAGATTTGTAATAAAATATATGTACAAAATACACATAAAATAATGTAAATGTATATGAAAATATATATACAAATACACATAAAATACCATGAATTTGTATAAAAATATATATTCAAAATAAATATTAAATAATGTAAAAGCGTATAAAAATATATATACAAAGTACATATAAAATAATGTAAATTCGTATCAATATAAATCAACAAAACACCAATAAATTAATATATATTTGAATGAAAATAAATATACAAAATACACATAACATAACTAAAATTTGTTTTAAAATATATACAAAAATACATAGAAATAATTTGAGTTTGTATGAAAATAGATATACAAAATACACATAAAACTAGGTAAATTTCTTTTGAAATATATATACAAAATACCATTAAAATATTGTAAATTTTTGTCAAAATATATAAACAAATACATAAAATAACGTAATTTGTATGAAAATATATACAAAATACACATATAATAATGTCAAATATTAATAAAATGAATGAAAAGAATATCAAAAAAATAATTTAAATTTGTATGAAAATAAAGATAAAAAATACCCAAAAATAAAGTATATGTTTATAAAATACAGATACAAAAATACACATTGAATAATTAAATTTGTATTAAAATTAATATACAAAATGCGTATATAATTAGGTAAATTTGTATTGAAAAAATATGCAACATACACGTTTACTCATACAAATTTATATTATTTTATTGGTATTTTGTTTATTTATTTTGATACGAATTACATGATTATATATGTATTTTGTACATATTTTTTTATACGTATTTACATTATTTAATGTGTATTTTGTTTATATATTTTCATACAAATTTACGTTATTATATGTGTATTTGTATAAATATTTTGATACAAATTTACTTTATTTCATGTATTTTGTATATATATTTCAATTCAAATTTAGCTTATTTTGTGTGTATTTTGTATATATTTTCATACAAATTTAATTACTTATGTGTAATTTTGTATATAGTTTTATATAAATTTTCGTTATTTTATGTGTATTTTGTATATTTATATTTATACAAATACACATTCTTTTATTGGTATTTTGTTTATTTATTTTGATACGAATTTACATTATTTTATGTGTATTTTGTATACATTTTTTTATACGTATTTACTTCATTTTATGTGTATTTTGTATATATATTTTTATAGAAATCTACGTTATTTTATGTGTATTCGTATATATATTTTGAAACAAATTTACATTGTTTTATATGTATTTTGCATATTTATTTCAATACAAATTTACCTTATTGTATGTGTTTTTTGTATATTTATTTTAATACAAATTTAATTTTTTGATGTTTATTTTGGTATAAAAAATTTTATAAAAAAAATGCTTTATTTTATGGGTATTTTGCTTTTTTATTTTCATACAAATTTACATTATTTTATTAATATTCTGTGTACTTATTTTGATACGATTTTACATTATTCTATTTGTGTTTTGTACATATTTTTTTATACAAATTTACGTTATTTTAAGTGTATTTCTTTATGTATTTTCATTCAAATTTACATTATTTTATGTGTATTTTGTGTAAGTATTTCAATACAAATTTACCTAATTTTATGTGTATTTTGTATATTTATTTCCATAGAAATTTAAAATATTTTTGTGTATTTTTGTGTATAGTTTGATACAAATTTAAGTTATTTTATATGTATTTTGTATATCTATTTTCACACAAATACACATTCTTTTAATGATATTTTGTTTATTTATTTTGACGCGAATTTACATTATTTAATGTGTATTTTGTATATATATTTTTATACGTATTTACATCATTTCATGTTTATTTTGTATAGTTTTAAAACAAACTTAATTATTTAATGTGTATTTTGTATATATATATATATATATATATATATATATATATATATATATATATATATATATATATATATATATATATATATATATATATATATATATATATATATATATATATATATATATATTTATACACACATTCTTTAATTGGTATTTTGTTTATTTATTTTGATACGAATTTACATTATTTTATGTGTATTTTGTATACATTTTTTTATACGTATTTACTTAATTTTATGTGTATTTTGAATTTATATTTTTATAGAAATCTACCTTATTTCATGTGTATTCGTATATATATTTTGAAACAAATTTACATTGTTTATATGTATTTTGCATATCTATTTTTGTGTATTCTGTATTTATTTTTGTTATACATAGAATAATGTAAAGTCGTATCAAAATAAGTACACAGAATATCAATAAAATAATTTAAATTTGTATGAAAATAATGATGCAAAATCCCCAAAAATAAAGCATATTTTTTTTAAAAATACATATACAAAAATACACATAGAATAATTAAATCTGTATTAAAATTAATATACAAAATGCACATATAATAAGGTAAGTTTGTATCGAAAAAAAAACGCAAAATACACATAAAACAGTGTAAATTTGTTTCAAAATATATATACGAATACACATAAAATAACGTTAATTTCTATAGGAATATATATATAAAATACACATGAAATGATGTAAATACGTATTAAAATATATATACAAAATACACATTAAATACTGTAAATTCGCGTCAAAATAAATAAACAAAATATCAATAAAAGAATGTGTATTTGTATGAAAATAGATATACAAAATACACATAAAATAACCTAAATTTGTATAAAACTATATACAAAAATACACAAAAATATTTTAAATTTGTATGAAAATAAATATACAAAATACACATAAAATTAAGTAAATTTGTATTGAAATACATATACAAAATACACATAAAATAATGTAAATTTTAATGAAAATACATCAACAAATACATTTAAAATAACGTAAATTTGTATAAAAAGATATATACAAACACAAATAGAATAATGTAAGATCGTATCAAAATAAATACACAGAATATTAACAAAATAATGTAAATTTTTATGAAAATAAAGAGGCAAAATACACATAAAATAACTCTTTTTTTTTTTAAATATATATACCAAAATACACATAAAAAATTAAATTTGTATTAAAATAAATATAGAAAATACACATACAATAAGGTAAATTTGTACTAAAAGAGATATGCAAAATACATATAAAACAATGTAAATTTGTTTCAAAATATATATACGAATACACATAAAATAACGTAGATTTCTATAAAAATATATTTACAAAATACAAATAAAATGAAGTAAATACGTATAAAAAAATTATACAAAATACACATAAAATAATGTAAATTCGTATGAAAATAAATATACAAAATACCAATAAAAGAATGTGTATTTGTATAAATATAAATATACAAAATACACATTAAATAACGTAAATTTATATAAAACTATATACAAAAATTCACAGAAGTATTTTAATTTGTATGAAAATAGATATACAAAATAAGGTAAATTCGTTTCAAATTCAATAAACAAAATTCAGATAAAAGAACGTATATTTGTAGAAAAAATAAATATACAAAATACACATAAAATAACGAAAATTTGTATAAAAATATATAAAAAAAATAAACAAAAATAGTTTCAATTTGTATGAAAATAAATATACAAAATACACATGTATTTTGTATATCTATTTTCACACAAATTTAATTAATTTTGTGTATTTTTGCATATAGTTTTATATAAATTTACGTTATTTTATTTGTATTTTGTATATTTATATTTATACAATACTTATTCTTTTATTAGTATTTTGTTTATTTATTTTGATACGAATTTACATTATTATATATGTATTTTGTATACATTTTTTTATACGTATTTACTTCATTTTATGTGTATTTTGTATATTCATTTTCATAGAAATCTACGTTATTTTATGTGTATTCGTATATATATTTTGAAAAAAAATTACATGGTTTTATATGTATTTTGCATATATATTTCAATACAAATTTACCTTATTGTATGTGCATTTTGAATATTTATTTTAATACAAATTCAAATATTTTATGTGTGTCGGTATAAATATTTTTATAAAAAATGCGTTATTTTATTGGTATTTTGCATCTTAATTTTCATACAAATTTACATTATTTTATTAATATTCTGTGTATTTATTTTGATATGATTTTATATTATTCTATTTGTGTTTTGTATATATTTTTTTATACATATTTACATTATTTAATGCGTATTTTTTATATATATTTTATACAAATTTACGTTATTTTAAGTGTATTTGTTTATATATTTTCATTCAAATTTACATTATTTTATGTGTATTTTGTAAATGTATTTCAATACAAATTTACCTAATTTTATGTGTATTTTGTATATTTATTTTCATACAAATTAAAATTATTTTATACAAATTTAGGTTATTTTATATACGCATTTACATTATTTAATGTGTGTTTTGTATATATATTTTTATCGAAATTTGTATGTTTTCTCATACAAATTTCATTATTTTATTGCTATTTTTTTACTTTTTTTTATACGAATGAAAATAGATATACGAAATATACATAAAATAAACTAAATTTGTATTGAAATATATAAAAAATACATAAAATAATGTAAATTTGTATCAAAATATTTTAACACATGCGCATTAAATAACGTATATTTGTTTTAAAATATACAAAATACACATTAAATAATGTAAATATGTATAAAAAATATATATACAAAACACAAATAGAATAATGTAAAATCGTATCAATATAAATACCAGAATATTAATAAAACAATGTAAATTTGTATGAAAATAAAGATGCAAAATACCCATTAAATAACGCATTTTTTATAAAAATATATATACCAAAATACACATGAAAAAATTAATTTGTATTAAAATAAATATACAAAATACACATACAATAAAGTATATCTGTATTGAAATAGATATGCAAAATACATATAAAACAATGTAAATTTGTTTCAAAATATATATACGAATACACATAAAATAACGTAGATTTATATAAAAATATATATACAAAATACACATAAAATGAAGTAAATACGTATAAGAAAATGTATAAAAAATACACATAAAATAATGTAAATTCGTATCAAAATGAATAAACAAAATACCAATAAAATAATGTGTATTTGTATAAATATAAATATACAAAATACACATAAAATAACGTAAATTTGTATAAAACTATATACAAAAATACACAAAAGTAATTAAATTCGTATGAAAATAGATATACAAAATACAGATAAAATAAGCTAGATTTGAATTGAAATGTATATACAAAATACATAAAATAATGTAAATTTGTATCAAAATATTTATAAAAATACATATAATAACGTAAATCTGTTTAAAAATATATAAACAAAATACAGATTAAGTAATGTAAATACGTATAAAAAATATGTACAAAATACACATATAATCATGTAATTCGTATCAAACTAAATAAACAAAATATCAATAAAATAATGTAAATTTGTATGAGAAAACATATACAAATACATATAAAATAACGCTAATTTCTATAAAAATATATGTCCAAAAATGAACGTAAAATAAAGTAACTTTGGTTAAAAATATATATACAAAACACACATTAAATCATGTAAATGCGTACATAAAATAACCTAAATTTGTATAAAACTGTATACAAAAATACACAAAAATAATTTGAATTTGTATAAAAAGAAATATACAAAATACACATAAAATTATGTTAATTTGTATTGAAATACATATACAAAATACACATAAAATAATGTAAATTTGAAAGAAAATATATAAACAAATACACATATAATAACGTAAATTTGTATGAAATATATATTGAAAATACACATTAAATAATGTAAATATGTATATAAAAATATATACAAAACACAAATAGAATAATGTAAAATCGTATGAAAATATATACACAGAATATTAATAAAATAATGTAAATTTGTATGAAAATTAAGATGCAAAATACCTATAAAATAACGCATTTTTTATAAAATTATTGATACCAAAATACACATAAAATATTTGAATTTGTATTAAAATAAATATACAAAATGCACATAAAATAAGGTAAATTTGTATTGAAATAGATATACAAAATACATATAAAATAATGTAAATTTGTTTCAAAATATATATACGAATACACATAAAAAACGTAGATATCTATAAAAATACATATACAAAATACACATAATAATAAGTAAATACGAATAAAAAAATGTATACAAAATACACATAAAATAATGTAAATTCGTATAAATGTAAATAAATAATATACCATTAAAAGAATGTGTATTTGTATAAATATAAATATACAAAATGCACATAAAATAACGTAAATTTATATAAAACTATATACATAAAATAACGCAAATTTCTATAAAAATATATGTACAAAAATGAACATAAAATAAATTTGCATAAAAATATATATACAAAACACACTTTAGATAATGTAAATGAGTATAAAAATATGTATACAAAATACCTATGAAATAATCTAAATTCGTATCGAATTAAATTAAGAAAATAAATATACAAAATAAACATAAAATAAGGTAACCTAAAGATAACCTAAGATAACCTAAATACAAATACAAAAATACACATTAAATAATTTAAAATTGAATGAAGTAAATATACAAAATAAACATAAAATAAGGTAAATTTGTAATAAAATATATGTAAGAATACACATAAAATAATATAGACTTGTATAAAAATATATATATACAAATACACATAAAATAACATGAATTTGTATAAAATTTGTTTCAAAATATATACGAATACACACAATAGGATAACGTAATTTTTTATGAAAATGTATATATAAAATACACAGAAAATAATTTAAATATGTAGAAAAATATATATACAATATACACATAAAATAATGTAAATTCGTAAAAAATTAAATACACAAAATTCCAATAAAAGAATGTATATTTGTAGGAAAATATATATACAAAAAACAAATAAAATAACTAAAATTTGTATAAAAATATATACAAAAATACACAAAAATAATTTAAATTTGTTTGAAAATAGATATGCAAAATACACATAAAGTTAGGCAAATTTGTATTGAAATACATATACAAAACTCACATAAAATAATATAAATTTGTATGAAAATATATAAACAAATACATATAAAATCACGTAAATTTGGATAAAATATATATACAAAATATACATTAAATATTTGAAATATGTATAAAAATATATTATATTATATATTTTTATTGATATTTGCGTTATTTATGTGTATTTTGTATATGTTTTCTCATTGAAATTTACATTATTTTATTGGTATTTTGTCTATTTATTTTGATAAGAATTACATTATTTGTGTATTTTGTACATTTTTTTATAAGTATTTACATTATTTAATGTGTATTTTTTTATATATTTTTATACAAATTTACGTTATTATATGTGTACCTGTATAAGTATTTTGATACAAATTTACATTATTTTATGTAATTTGTATATTTTTTTCAATTCAAATTTAGCTTATTTTATGTGTATTTTGTATATCTATTTATTTTAATACAAAATCAAATATTTTATGTTTTTTCGTATATATATTTTTATAAAAAATGCGTTATTTTATGGGTATTTTGCATCTTAATTTTCATACAAATTTACATTATTTTATTAATATTTTCTGTATTTATTTTGATACGATTTACATTATTTTATTTGTGTTTTGTATATTTTTTTTATACATATTTACATTATTTAATGTGTTTTTTGTATATATATTTGATACATATATACGTTATTTTAAGTTATTTTATGTGTATTTGTTTATATATTTTGGCACAAATTTACAATATTTTATGGGTATTTTGTATATATATTTCAAAAGAAATTTACCTAGTTTTATGTGTATTTTGAATATCTATTTTCATACAAACTCAAATTATTTTTATGTATTTTTGTATATATTTCAATACAAATTTTAGTTATGTTATGTGTATTTTGTTAATCTATTTTCATTCAAATATATATTATTTTATTGGTATTTTGTTGATTTATATTGATACGAATTTACATTATTTTATATGTACTTTGTATATATATTTTTATACGAATTTACATTATTTAATATTTATTTTGAATATATAATTTTATACAAATTCATGGTATTATATGTGTATTTGTATATATATTTTCATATAAATTTACATTATTTTATGTGTATTTTGTACATATATTTCATTACAAATTTACCTTTTATTTATGTTTATTTTGTATGTATTTTGTTCATTTATATTTATACAAATACACATTCTTTTATTGGTATTTTGTTTATTTATTTTGTTTCCAATTTACATCATTTTATGTGTATTTTGTTTACATTTTTTTATACGTATTTACTTAATTTTATGTGTATTTTGTATATATATTTTTATAGAAATCTACGTTATTTTATGTGTATTCGTATATATATTTTGAAACAAATTTACATTGTTTTATATGTATTTTTGCATATCTCTTTCAATAGAAGTTTACCTTATTGTATGTGCATTTTGTATATTTATTTCAATACAAATCTAAATATTTTATGTGTATTTTGGTATATATATTTTTATAAGAAATGCGCTATTTGATGGGAATTTTGCATCTTTATTTTCATACAAATTTTCATTATTTTATTAATATACGGTGTATTTATTTTGATACTATTTTACATTATTCTATTTGTTTTTTGTATATATATTTTTGTGTATTTTTGTATAGGGTTTTATACAAATTTAGGTTATTTTATGTACGCATTTACATTATTTAATGTGGGTTTTGTATACATATTTTTATGCAAATCTACTTTATTTTATGTGCATTTTTGTAAATATATTTTTTTAGAAATTTGCGTTATTTTATGTGTATTTGTATATGTTTTCTCATACAAATTTACATTATTTTATTGCTATTTTGTTTATTTATTTTGATACGAATGAAAATAGATATACAAAATATACATAAAATAAACTAAATTTGTATTGAAATATATATACAAAATACATAAAATAATGTAAATTTGTATCAAAATATTTTAACAGGTGCGCATAAAATAACGTAAATTTGTTTTAAAATATACAAAATACACATTAAATAATGTAAATATGTATAAAAAAATATATACAAAACACAAATAGAATAATGTAAAATCGTATCAAAATAAATACACAGAATATTAATAAAACAATGTAAATTTGTATGAAAATAAAGATGCAAAATACCCATTAAATAACGCATTTTTTATAAAAATATATATAACAAAATACACATGAAAAAATTAATTTGTATTAAAATAAATATACAAAATACACATACAATAATGTAAATCTGTATTGAAATATATATGCAAAATACATATAAAACAATGTAAATTTGTTTCAAAATATATATACGAATAAACATAAAATAACGTAGATTTGTATAAAAATATATATACAAAATACACATAAAATGAAGTACATACGTATAAGAAAATGTATACAAAATACACATAAAATAATGTAAATTCGTATCAAAATAAATAAACAAAATACCAATAAAAGAATGTGTATTTGTATAAATATAAATATACAAAATACACATAAAATAACGTAAATTTGTATAAAACTATATACAAAAATACACAGCAGTAATTAAATTCGTATGAAAATAGATATAGAAAATACAGATAAAATAAGTTAAATTTGAATTGAAATGTATATACAAAATACATAAAATAATGTAGATTTGTATCAAAATATTTATAAAAATACTTATAATAACGTAAATTTTGATACGATTTTACATTATTCTATTTGTGTTTTGTATATATTTTTTTATACATATTTACATTATTTAATGTGTATTTTGTATATATATTTCATACAAATTTACGTTATTATATGTGTATTTGTTTATATATTTTCTTTCAAATTTACATTATTTTATGAGTATTTTGTATATGTATTTCTATACAAATTAACCTAATTTTATGAGTATTTTGTATATTTCTTTTCATACAAATTTAAATTATTTTTGTGTTTTTTTGTATATAGTTTTATACAAATTTACATTATTTAATGAGTGTTTTGTTTATATATATTTATCCATAGGTACTTTATTTTACGTTAATTTTTGGACATATATTTTTATAGAAATTTCCGTTATTTATATGTATTTGTATATGTTTTCTCATACAAATTTACATTATTTTATTGATATTTTGTTTATTTAGTTTGATACGAATTAAATGATTATATGTGTATTTTGTATAAATTTTTTATACGTATTTACATTACTTAATGTGTATTTTGTTTATATATTTTTAAACACATTTACGTTATTATATGTATTTTTTTAAATATTTTGATAGAAATCTACATTATTTTATGTATTTTGTATATACAGTTCAATTCAAATATAGCTTATTTTATCTGTATTTTGTATATCTATTTTCATACGAAATTAATTACTTCTGTGTATTTTTGTATATAGTTTTATACAAATTTACGTTATTTTATGTGTATTTTGTATATTTATATTTATACAAATACACATTCTTTTATTGGTGTTTTGCTTATTTATTTTGATACGAATTTACATTATTGTATGTGTATTTTGTATACATTTTCTTATACGTATTTACTTCATTTTATGTGTATTTTGTATATATATTTTTATACAAATCTACGTTATTTTGTGTATTCGTATATATATTTTGAAACTAATTTACATTGTTTTATATGTATTTTGCATATCTATTTCAATACAGATTTACCTTATTGTATGTGTATTTTGTATATTTATTTTAATATAAATTCATTTTTTCATGTGTATTTTGGTATATATATTTTTATAAAAAATGCGTTATTTAATGGGTATTTTGCATCTTTATTTTCATACAAATTTACAATGTTTTATTCTGTGTATTTATTTTGATACGATTTTACATTATTCTATTTGTTTTTGTATATATTTTTTTATACATATTTACATTATTTAATGTGTATTTTGTATATTTTAAAACATATTTACGTTATTTTATGCGCATCTTTTAAAATATTTTGATACAAATTTACATTATTTTATGTATTTTGTATATATATTTCAATACAAATTTAGTTTATTTTATGTATATTTTGAATATCTATTTTCATTCCTATCAAAATAAATAAACAAAATAGCAATAAAATAATGTAAATTTGTATGAGAAAACATATACAAATACACATAAAATAACGCAAATTTCAAAAAAAATATATGTACAAAAATGCACATAAAATAAAGTAAATTTGCATAAAAATATATATACAAAACACACATTAAATATTGTAAATGCGTACATAAAATAACCTAAATTTGTATAAAACTATATACAAAATTACACAAAAATATTTAAAATTTGTATGAAAAGAAATATACAAAATACAAATAAAATTAGGTAAATTTGTATTGAAATACATATACAAAATACACATAAAATAATGTAAATTTGAATGAAAATATATAAACAAATACACTTAAAATAACGTAAATTTGTATAAAATATATATGCAAGATACACATTAAATAATGTAAATGTGTATAAAGAAATATATACAAAAAAGAAATAGAATAATGTAAAATCCTGTCAATATAAATACACAGAATATCAATAAAATAATGTAAATTTGTATGAAAAGAAAGATGCAAAATTCCCATAAAATAGCGCATTTTTTATAAAAATATATATAACAAAATACACATAAAATATTTAAATTTGTATTGAAATAAATATACAAAATGTATATACAGTAAGGTAAATATGTAATGAAAGAGATATTCAAAAATACATATAAAACAAAGAATATTTGTTTCAAAATATATATACGAATACACATAAAAAAACGTAGATTTCTATAGAAATATATATACAAAATACACATGAAATTATGTTAATACGTATAAAAATATATATACAAAATACATATCTTGGTAAATTCGTGTCAAAATAAATAAACAAAATATCATGAAAAGAATGAGTATTTGTAAGAAAATAAATAATAGATAATAAATTTGTATGAAATATATATGCAAAATACACATTAAATAATGTAAATATGTATAAAAAAAATATATACAAAAAACAGATAGAATAATGTGAAATCGTATCAAAATAAATACACCGAATATTAATAAAATAATGTAAATTTGTATGAAAATAAAGATGCAAAACTCCCATCAAATAGGGCATTTCTTATAAAAATATATATACCAAAATACACATAAAATATTTAAATTTGTATTGAAATAAATATACAAAATGCACATACAATAAGGTAAACTTGTATTGAAAGAGATATTCAAAAATACATATAAAACAATGTAAATTTGTTTCAAAATATATAAACGAATACACATAAAAAAAACGTAGATTTCTATAAAAATATATATACATAATACACATAAAATTAAGTAAATACTATAAAAATAGATATACAAAATGCACATAGAATAATGTAAAAAATTTTCAAAAAAAAAACAATATAAATAAAGTAATGTAAATTTGTATGAAAATAAAAATGCAAAATACCCATAAAATAAAGCATATTTTTATAAAAATACATATACAAAAATACACATAGCATAATTAAATTTGTATTAAAATTAATATTCAAAATGCAAATACAATAAGGTAAATTTGTATTGAAAAAATATGCAAAATACACATAAAACAGTGTAAATTTATTTCAAAATCTATATACGAATACTTATAAAAATAATGTAGATTTCTAGAAATATATAAAATCTATACATCAAATTATAAAATATATATATATATATATATATATATATATATATATATATATATATATATATATATATATATATATATATATATATATATATATATATATATATATATATATATATATATATATATATATATATATATATATATATATATATATATATATATATATATATATATATATATATATATATATATATATACATATATATATATATATATATATATATATATATATATATATATATATATATATATATATATATATATATATATATATATATATATATATAAAATACACATTAAATAATATAAATTCGCGTCAAAAAAAATAAACAAAATATCAATAAAAGACTGTGTATTTGTATGAAAATAGACATACAATATATACATACAATCACCTAAATTTGTATAAAACTATAAACAAAAATACACAAAAATAATTTTAATTTGTATGAAAATAAATATACAAAATACACATAAAACTAGGTAAATTTGTATTGAAATACATTTACAAAATACACATAAAATAATGTAAATTTGAATGAAAATATATAAACAAATACACTTAAAATAACGTAAATTTGTATAAAATATATATAAAAAATACACATTAAACAATGTAAATATGTATAAAAAAATATATACAAAACACAAATAGAATAATATAAAATCGTATCAAAATAAATACACAGAATATTAATAAAATAATGTAAATTTGTATGAAAATTAAGATGCAAAATACCCATAAAATAACGCATTTTTTATAAAAATATATATACCAAGACACACATAAAATATTTGAATTTGTATTTAAATAAATATGAAAAATGCACATACAATAAGGTAAATTTGTATTGAAATAGATATGCAAAATACATATAAAACCATGTAAATTTTTAAAAAAATATATATACGAATACACATAAAATAACATAGATTTCTATGAAAATAAATATACAAAATACACATAAAATGAAGTAAATACGTATAAAAAAAGGTATACAAAATACACATATAATAATGTAAACTCGTATAAAAATAAATAAAGAAAATACTAATAAAAGAATGTGTATTGTTTAAATATAAATATACAAAATACAAATAAAATAACGTAAATTTATATAAAACTGTATGCGAAAATTTGTGTGAAAATAGATATACAAAATAAATGTGTATTTTGTATATTTATTTTCATACAAATTGAAATTATTTTTGTTTATTTTTTTATATATTTTCATACAAATTTTCGTTATTTTATGTGTATTTTGTATATTTATTTTTTCTACAAATATACGTTCTTTTATCTGAATTTTGTTTATTGAATTTTAAACGAATTTACCTTATTTTGTATATCTATTTTCATACAAATTAAAATACTTCTGTGTATTTTTGTATATAATTTTATATAATTTTACGTTATTTTATGTGTATTTTGTGTATTTATATTTATACAAGTGCACATTCTTTTATTGGCATTTAGTTTATTTATTTTGATACGAATTTACATTATTTTATGTGTATTTTGTATTCATTTTCTTATACGTATTTACTTCATTTTATGAGTATTTTGTATATATATTTTTTATAGAAATCTACGTTATTTTATGTGTATTCGTATATATATTTTGAAAGAAATTTACATTGTTTTATATGTATTTTGCATATCTCTTTCAATACAAATTTACCTTATTGTATGTTCATTTTGTATATCTATGGTAATACAAATTCAAATATTTTATGTGTATTTTGGTATATATATTTTCATAAGAAATGCGTTGTTTTATGGGTATTTTGCATCTTTATTTTCATACAAATTTACATTATTTTATTAATATTCTGTGTATTTATTTTGATACTATTTTACATTATTCTATTTGTCTTTTGTATATATTTTTTTTATACATATTTACATTATTTAATGTGTATTTTATATATATATTTCATACAAATTTACGTTATTTTAAGTGTATTTTGTATATGTATTTCAATACAAATTTACCTAATTTTATGTGTATTTTGTAAATTAATTTTCATACAAATTTAAATTATTTTTTGTGTATTTTTGTATAGAGTTTTATACAAATTTACAATATGTAATGTGTATTTTATATATCTATTTTCATACAAATACACATTCTTTTATTGATATTTTGTTTATTTATTTTGAGACGATTTTACATTATTTAATGTGTATTGTGTATATATATTTTTATACGTATTTACGTCATTTCATCTATTTTTTGTATATATTTCTATAGAAATCTACGTTATTTTATGTGTATTCGTATGTATATTTTGAAACAAATATACATTGTTTTATGTGTATTTTGCATATTCTTTCAATACAAATTTACCTTATTGTATATATATATATATATATATATATATATATATATATATATATATATATATATATATATATATATATATATATATATATATATATATATATATATATATATATATATATATTCCTACAAATATACATTCTTTTATTGGAATTTTGTTTATTTATTTTGATACGAATTTACATTATTTTATGTGTATTTTGTATATGTATTTTTCTACGTATTTACATTATTTTATGTGTAAAAATATATAAATTTCTTTCAAAATATATATACGAATACACATAAAATAAAGTTGATTTCTATAGGAATATATATACAAAATACACATGAAATGATGTAAATACGTATAAAAATATATATACAAAATACACATTAAATAATGTAAATTCACGTCAAAATAAATAAACAAAATATCAATAAAAGAACGTGTATTTGTATGAAAATAGATATACAAAATACACATAAAATAACCTAAATTTGTATGAAGCTATATACAAAAATACACAAAAATATTTTAAATTTGTATGAAAATAAATATAGAAAATACACATAAAATTAGGTAAATTTGTATTGAAATACATATACAAAATACACTTAAAATAATGTAAATTTGAATGAAAGTATATAAACAAATACACCTAAAATAACGTTAATATGTATAAAATATATATAAAAAATACGTATTAAATAATGAAAATATGAATAAAAAAATATATACAAAACACAAATAGTATAATATAAAATCGTATCAAAATATATACACAGAATATTAATAAAATAATGTACATTTGTATGAAAACTAAGATGCAAAATACCTATAAAATAACGCATTTTTTATAAAGTTATATATACCAAAATACACATAAAATATTTGAATTTGTATTAAAATAAATATACAAAATGCACATACAATAAGGTAATTTGTATTGAAATAGATATAAAATACATATAAAACAATGTAAATTTGTTTCAAAATATATATACGAAGACACAGACAATACCGTAGAGTTCTATAAATATATATATATATATATATATATATATATATATATATATATATATATATATATATATATATATATATATATATATATATATATATATATATATATATATATATATATATATATATAAATATATATATATACAAATAAATGTATACAAAATGTATACAAAAAATAATGTAAATTCGTATAAATATAAATAAACAAAATACCAATAAGAGAGTGTATTTGTATAAATATAAATATACAAAATGCACATAAAATAACGTAAATTTGTATAAAACTATTTACAAAAATACTCAGAAGTAATTAAATTTGTATGAAAATAGATATACAAAAATAATAATAAATAAGCTAAATTTGAATTAAAATATATATACAAAATACATAAATAAAAGTAAATTGTTTCAAAATATTTTAACAAATACATATAATAACGTAAATTTGTAAAAAATATATAAACAAAATACATTAAGTAATGTAAATACGTATAAAAAAATATTTACAAAATACACAAATAATCAAGTCAATCGTATCAAAATAAATAAACAAAAAACTAATTAAATAATGTAAATTTGTATGAGAAAACAGATACAAAATACACATAAAATAACGTAAATTTGTAAAAAAATATATAAACAAAATACACATTAAGTAATGTAAATACGTATAAAAAAAATATTTACAAAATACACAAATAATCAAGTCAATCGTATCAAAATAAATAAACAAAAAACTAATTAAATAATGTAAATTTGTATGAGAAAACAGATACAAAATACACATAAAATATCGTTTTAAGTTTCAATAAAAATATATGTACAAAAATGCACATAAAATTAGTTTGCATAAAAAAATATATACAAAACACACATTAGATAATGTAAATGAGTATAAAAATATGTATACAAAATACCTATGAAATAATCTAAATTCGTATTTTTGGATTTTTGGAAATTTCCATTATTTTATGTGTATTTTGTATATGTATTTCAATACAAATTTACCTAATTTTATATGTTTTTTGTATATTTATTTTCATACAATTTTAAACTATTTTTGTGTATTTTTGTTTATAGTTTTATACAAATTTAGGTTATTTTGTGTGTATTTTGTATATCTATTTTCATACAAATACACATTCTTTTTATGATATTTTGTTTATTTATTTTGACACGAATTGACATTATTTAATGTGTATTTTGTATATATGTTTTTATACGTATTTACATTATTTCAAGTGTATTTTGTATATATATTTCTATAGAAATCTGCGTTATTTTATGTGTTCGTATTTATATTTTGAAACAAATTTACATTGTTTTATGTGTATTTTGCATATTTTTCAATACAAACTTACCTTATTGTATGTGCATTTTGTATATTAATTTTATTACAAATTTGATTAATCTATGTGTATTTTTGTATATGTATTTTTATAAAAATATGCTTTATTTTATGGGTATTTTGCATCTTTATTTTCATACAAATTTACATTATTTTATTGTTATTCTGTGTATTTATTTTTATATGATTTTACATTATTCTATGTGTATTTTTTATATATATTTTATATAAAATGTATTTGTTTTCATTTCATACAAATCTTCATTATTTTATGTGTCTTTTGTACATGTATTTAAATACAAATTTAACTAGTTATATGTGTATTTTGTATATCTATTTTGTATGTATATTTTCATAGAAATTTACTCTATTTTATGAGTATTCGTATATATATTTTGATACAAATTTACATTATTAATGTGTATTTTGCATATCTATTTCAATACAAATTTACTTTATTGTACGTGCATTTTGTATATTTATTTTAATACAAATTTAATTATTTTATATGTATTTTTGTATATATATTTTTATGCAAATATGCGTTATTATATGGATATTTTGCATCTTTATTTTCATAGAAATTTACATTATTTTATTGATATTCTCTTTATTTATTTTGATACGATTTAACATTATTCTATGTGTTTTTTGTATATTTTTTTTATATATATATATATATATATATATATATATATATATATATATATATATATATATATATATATATATATATATATATATATATATACATACATATATATATATATATATATATATATATATATATATATATATATATATATATATATATATATATATATATATATATATATATATATATATATATATATCCAAATTTACATTATTTTATGTATTTGTTTATATATTTTCATATATATTTACATTATTTTATGTGTTTTTGTATATATATTTTCTACGTATTTAAATTACTTTATGTGTATTTTGTATATATTTCATAAAAAAAATTACGTTATTTTATTGTGTGTATAAGTATATATTTTGATACAAATTTTATACAAATTCATGTTATTTAATGTGTATTTGTATATATATTTTCATACAAATTTATATTATTTTATGTGTATTTTTTCATATATTTCATTACAAATATACCTTATTTTATGTTTGTTTTGTATATTTATTTAATTCAATTTTAAATTATTTTATGTGTATATATGTATTTGTATTTAGGTTATTTTATGTGTATTTTGTATATATATTTTCATCCAAAATTACATTATTTTATTGGTATTTTTTAATTTAATTCGATACGAATTTAGATTTTTTCATAGGTATTTTGTATACATATTTTTATACTCATTTACATTATCTAATGTGTGTTTTGTATATATATTTTTATGCAAATTTATTTTATGTTCATTTTTGTACATATATTTTTATAGAAATTTGCGTTATTTTATGTATATAGTTTTATATAAATTTACGTTATTTTATGTGCATTTTGTATATTTATATTTATACAAATACACATTCTTTAATTGGTATATTGTTTATTTACATTTATACGAATTTAACTTATTTTATGTGTATTTTGTATACATTTTTTTATACGTATTTACTTAATATTATGTGTATTTTGTATATGTATTTTTATAGAAATCTACGTTATTTTATGTGTATTAGTATATATATTTTGAAAAAAATTTACATTATTTTATATGTATTTTGCATATCTATTTCAATACAAATTTACCTTATTGTATGTGCATTTTGTATATTTATTTTAATACAAGTTCAAATATTTTATGAGTATTTTTGCATCAATAATTTTATAAAAAATGCGTTATTTTATAGGTATTTTGCATCTTAATTTTAATTTTATATGTACTTTGTATATATATTTTTATACGCTTTTACATTATTTAATATTTATTTTGAACATATATTTTTATACAAATTCATGGTATTTTATGTGAATTTGTATATATATTTTCATATAAATTTACATTATTTTATGTGTATTTTGTACACATATTTTATTACAAATCTACTTTATTTTATGTTTATTTTGTATGTGTATTTTGTATATTTATATTTATCCAAATACACATTCTTTTATTGGTATTTTGTTTATTTATTTTAATTCGAATTTACATTATTTTATGTGTATTTTGTATACATTTTTTTATACGTATTTACTTAATTTTATGTGTATTTTGTATATATATTTTTATAGAAATCTACGTTTTTTTATTTGTATTCGTATATAAATTTTGAAACAAATTTACATTGTTTTATATGTATTTTTGCATATCTCTTTCAATACAAATTTACCTTATTGTATGTGCATTTTGTATATTTATTTCAATGCAAATTTAAATATTTTATGTGTATTTTGGTATATATATTTTTATAAGAAATGCGCTATTTTATGGGAATTTTGCATCTTTATTTTCATACAAATTTACATTATTTTATTAATATTCGGTGTATTTATTTTGATACGATGTTACATTATTCTATTTGTTTTTTGTATATACTTTTTTATACATATTAACATTATTTAATGTGTATCTTGCATATATATTTTATACAAATTTATTTTCATACAAATACACATTCTTTTCATGATATTTTGTTTATTTATTTTGACATTGTATATATATTTTTATACGTATTTACATAATTTCATATGTATTTTGTATATATATTTCTATAGAAATCTAATTTATTTTATGTGTATTCGTATATATATTTTGAAACAAATTTACATTGTTTTATATGTATTTTTGAATATCTCTTTCAATACAAATTTACCTTACTGTATATGCATTTTGTATATTTATTTCAATACAAATTTAAATATTTTATGTGTATTTTGGTAAATATATTTTTATAAAAAATGCGATAATTTTTGGGAATTTTGCATCTTTATTTTCATACAAATTTACATTATTTTATTGCTTTTCTGTGTATTTATTTTGATACGATTTTACATCATTCTATTTGTTTTTTGTATATATTTTTTTATACACATTTACATTATTTAATGTGTATCTTGCATATATATTTTATACAAATTTACGTTATTTTAAGTGTATATATTTTTATACAAATTTACATTATTTTATGTGTATTTTGTTTATTTATTTTGATACAAATAATTGTATATTTATTTTGTATTCTTTCAAACAAATTTAAATTATTTTTGTATTTTTGTGTATAGTATTATACAATACAAATTTAGGTTATGTATGGATTTACATGATTTATATGTGTGTTTTGTATATATATTTTTATATGCATATTTAAATTATTAATGTGTATTTGTTATATATTTTAAACAAAACTACGTTATTATATCTATTTGAAAAAATATATTGAAACAGATTAACATAAATATATGTATTTAGTATCTACATTACAAATCAAATTAATCTGAATTTTGTATATATATTTTCATAAAATTTAAATACTTCTGTGTATTTTTGTATAGTTTTATACAAATTTACGATATTTTTTGTATATTTTGTATATTTATATTTATACAAATACACATTCTTTTACTGGTATTTTGTTTATTTATTTTGATACGATTTTTATGTGTATTTTGTATTCATTTTTTTATACGTATTTACTTCATTTTATGTGTATTTTGTATATATTTTTATAGAAATCTACGTTATTTTATATGTATTCGTATATATATTTTGAAACAAATTTACATTGTTTTATATGTATTTTTGAGTATCTCATTCAATACAAATTTACTTACCATCTATACCAAAATACACATAAAAAAATTAAATTTGTAATAAAATAAATATATAAAAAACACATACAATAAGACAAATTTGTATTGAAATAGATATGCAAAATACATATAAAACAATGTAAATTTGTTTCAAAATATATATACGAATACACATAAAGTAACGTAGATTTCTGTAAAAATATATATACAAAATACACATAAAATGAAGTAAATACGTATAAAAAAATGTATACAAAATACACATAAAATAATGTAAATTCGCATCAAAATAAATATACTAAATACCAATGAAAGAATGTGTATTTGTATAAATATAAATATACAAAATACACATAAAATAACGTAAATTTATATAAAACTATATACAAAAATACACAGAAGTATTTTAATTTATATGAAAATAGATATACAAAATAAGGTAAATTCGTTTCAAATTCAATAAACAAAATTCAGATAAAAGAACGTATATTTGTAGAAAAAATAAATATACAAAATACACATAAAATAACGAAAATTTGTATGAAAATATATAAAAAAATAAACAAAAATAATTTCAATTTGTATGAAAATAAATAAAAATAGGTTAATTTGTCTTGAAATACATATACAAAATACACATAAAATAATGTAAATTTGAAAGAAAATATATAAACAAATACTCATCAAATAACGTAAATTTGTATGAAATATATGTACAAAATTCACATTAAATATTGTAAATATGTATAAAAAAATATATACAAAACACAAATAGAATAATGTAAAATCATATCAAAATATATACACGGAATATTAATAAAATAACGCAAATTTGTATGAAAATTAAGATGCAAAATACCTATAAAATAACGCATTTTTTATAAAATTATTGATACCAAAATACACATAAAATATTTCAAGTTGTATTAAAATAAATATACAAAATGCACATACAATAAGGTAAATTTGTATTGAAATAGATATGCAAAATACATATAAAATAATGTAAATATGTTTCATAATATATATACGAATACACATAAAATAACGTAGATTTCTATAAAAATACATATACAAAATACACATAAAATTAAGTAAATACGTATAAAAGAATGTATAAAAATACACATAAAATAATGTAAATTCGTATAAATGTAAATAAACAATATACCAATAAAAGAATGTGTATTTGTATAAATATAAATTTACAAAATGCACATAAAATAACGTAAATTTATATAAAACTATATACATAAAATAACACAAATTTCTATAAAAATATATGTACAAAAATGAACATAAAATAAATTTGCATAAAAATATATATACAAAACACACATTAGATAATGTAAATGAGTATAAAAATATGTATAGAAAATACCTATGAAATAATCTAAATTCGTATCGAGTTAAACTAAGAAAATACCAATAAAATTATGTAATTTTGGATGAAAATATATATACAAAATACACATAAAATAACCTAAATACAAATACAAATATACACATAAAATATTGTATTTTGTATATACATTTCAATTCAAATTTATCTTATTTTATCTGTATTTTGTATATCTATTTTCATACGAATTTAATTACTTCTGTGTATTTTTGTTTATAGTTTTATACAAATTTACGTTATTTTATGTGTGTTTTGTATATTCATATTGATACAAATACACATTCTTTTATTGGTATTTTGTTTATTTATTTTGATACGAATTTACATTATTTTATGTGTATTTTGTATACTTTTTCTTATACGTATCTACTTCATTTTATGTGTATTTTGTATATATATTTTTATACAAATCTATGTTATTTTATGTGAATTCGTATATATATTTTGAAACAAATTTACATTGTTTTATATGTATTTTGCATATCTATTTCAATACACATTTACCTTATTGTATGTGTATTTTGTATATTCATTTTAATACAAATTAATTTTTTCATGTGTATTTAGGTATATATATTTTTATAAAAAATGCGTTATTTAATGGGTATTTTGCATCTTTATTTTCATACAAATTTACATTGTTTTATTAATATTCTGTGTATTTATTTTGATACGATTTTACATTATTCTATTTGTGTTTTGTTTATGTTTTTTTTATACATATTTACATTATTTAATGTGTATTTTGTTTATTTTAAAACAAATTTACGTTATTTTATGCGCATATGTTAAAATATTCTGATACAAATTTACATTATTTTATGTATTTTTTATATATCTTTCAATACAAATTTAGTTTATTTTATGTATATTTTGTATATCTATTTTCGTTCGTATCAAAATAAATAAACAAAATAGCAATAAAATAATGTAAATTTGTATGAGAAAACATATACAAATACACATAAATTAACGCAAATTTCAAAAAAAATATATGTACAAAAATGCACATAAAATAAAGTAAATTTGCATAAAAATAAATATACAAAAACCACATTAAATAATGTAAATGCGTACATAAAATAACCTAAATTTGTATTTAACTATATACAAAAATACACAAAAATATTTAAAATTTGTATGAAAAGAAATATACAAAATACACATAAAATTAGGTAAATTTGTATTGAAATACATATAAAAAATACACATAGAATAATGTAAATTTGAATGAAAATATATAAACAAATACACTTAAAATAACGTAAATTTGTATAAAATATATATGCAAGATACACATTAAATATTGTAAATGTGTATAAAAAAATATATACAAAAAAGAAATAGAATAATGTAAAATCCTATCAATATAAATACACAGAATATAAATAAAATAATGTAAATTTGTATGAAAAGAAAGATGCAAAATTCCCATAAAAAAGCGCATTTTTTATAAAAATATATATAACAAAATACACATAAAATATTTAAATTTGTATTGAAATAAATATAAAAAATGCATATACAGTAAGGTAAATATGTATTGAAAGAGATATTCAAAAATACATATAAAACAAAGTAAATTTGTTTCAAAATATATATACGAATACACATAAATTAACGTAGATTTCTATAGAAAAATATATACAAAATACACATGAAATTATGTAAATACGTATAAAAATATATATATAAAATACATATCTAGGTAAATTCGTGTCAAAATAAATAAACAAAATATCATGAAAAGAATGTGTATTTGTATGAAAATAAATAATAGATAATACATTTGTATGAAATATATATGCAAGATACACATTAAATAATGTAAATATGTATAAAAAAAAATATATACAAAAAACAAATAGAATTATGTGAAATCGTATCAAAATAAATACACCGAATATTAATAAAATAATGTAAATTTGTATGAAAATAAAGATGCAAAATTCCCATCAAATAGCGTATTTCTTATAAAAATATATATACCAAAATACACATAAAATATTTAAATTTGTATTGAAATAAATATACAAAATGCACATTCAATAAGGAAAACTTGTATTGAAAGAGATATGCAAAAATACATATAAAACAATGTAAATTTGTTTCAAAATACATATACGAATACACATAAAATAACGTAGGTTTCTATAAAAATATATATACAAAATACACATAAAATTAAGTAAATACGTATAAAAATAGATATACAAAATACATATAGAATAATGTAAAATTGTTTAAAAAAAATAAACAGAATATAAATAAAATAATGTAAATTTGTATGAAAATAAAAATGCAAAATACCCATAAAATAAAGCTTATTTTTATAAAAATACATATACAAAAATACACATAGCATAATTAAATTTGTATTAAAATTAATATACAAAATGCATATACAATAAGGTAAATTTGTATTGAGAAAATATGCAAAATACACATAAAACAGTGTAAATTTATTTCAAAATCTATATACGAATACTCATAAATCAACGTAAATTTCTATAGAAATATATATACAAAATACACATCAAATGATGTAAACACGTATAAAAAGATATATATAAAATAAACATTAAATAATGTAAATTCGCGTCAAAATAAATAAAAAAAATATCAATAAAAGAATGTGTATTTGTATGAAAATACATATACAATATACACATAAAAACACCGAAATTAGTATAAAACTATATACAAAAATACACAAAAATAGTTTTAATTTGTATGGAAATACATATAGAAAATACACATAAAATTAGGTAAATTTGTATTGAAATACATTTACAAAATACACATAAAATAATGTAAATTTGAATGAAAATATATAAACAAATACACTTTAAATAACGTAAATTTGTATAAAATATATATAAAAAATACACATTAAATAATGTAAATATGTATAAAAAAATATATACAAAACACAAATAGAATAATATAAAATCGTATCAAAATAAATACACAGAATATTAATAAAATAATGTAAATTTGTATGAAAATTAAGATGCAAAATAACCATAAAATAACGCTTTTTTTTTAATATTTATACCAAGACACACATAAAATATTTGTATTTGTATTAAAATAAATATACAAAATGCACATACAATAAGGTAAATTTGTATTGAAATAGATATGCAAAATACATATAAAACCATGTAAATTTTTTTCAAAATATATATACGAATACACATAAAATAACGTAGATTTCTATGAAAATAAGTATACAAAATACACATAAAATGAATTAAATACGTATAAAAAAGGTATACAAAATAAACATAAAATAATGTAAACTCGTATCAAAATAAATAAACAAAATTCTAATAAAAGAATGTGTATTGTATAAATATAAATATACAAAATACAAATAAAATAACGTAAATTTATATAAAACTATATGCAAAAATACACAAAAGTAATTAAATTTGTGTGAAAATAGATATACAAAATACATGTGTATTTTGTATATTTATTTTCATACAAATTGAAATTATTTTTGTTTATTTTTTTATATATTTTCATACAAATTTTCGTTATTTTATGTGTATTTTGTATATTTATTTTTTCTACAAATATACGTTCTTTTATCTGAATTTTGTTTATAGAATTTGAAACGAATTTACCTTGTTTTGTATATCTATTTTCATACAAATTAAAATACTTCTGTGTATTTTTGTATATAGTTTTATATAAATTTACGTTATTTTATGTGTATTTTGTATATTTATATTTATACAAATACACATTCTTTTATTGGTATTTTTCTTTTATACGAATTTACATTATTTTATGTGTATTTTGTATACATTTTTTTATACGTATTTACTTCATTTTATGTGTATTTTGTATATATATTTTTATTGAAATCTACGTTATTTTATGTGTATTCGTATATATATTTTGAAACAAATTTACATTGTTTTATATATATTTTGCATATCTATTTCAATACAAATTTACCTTATTGTATGTGTTTTTTATATATTTATTTTAATACAAATTGAATTTTTTTATGTGTATTTTGGTATATATATTTTTATAAATAAAAAAAAATGCGTTATTTTATGGGTATTTTGCCTCTTTATTTTCATACAAATTTAAATTATTTTATTAATATTCTGTGTATTTATTTTGATACGATTTTACATTATTCTATTTGTGTGGCTTTGTCGTCATAGTGGCGGCTCCGTGTTCAGGAGGACGCGAGTTCAATCCCCGCCCGGTGCCTCCAAGCTGCGATTTTTCAGCCGCCGCCGAGTGGCTTAACTACCCACATGCTGTCCAGAAGACCACCTATCAACCCGGACTCTAGAATCTAGGATCAAAGATGAGCTCTGGGAGGGCAGCACGAGCCAATGAAAGATGGCGCCACTATAAACACTCGCCTGCGCTAGAACGGGCTGGGCCGACCATCAGGACCCACCGGAAAGAAGCCTTGGACCGACCATCAGGATCCACCGGGATGAAGCCTACCGGTGCAATAGGCCGCAATGTAAAAAAAAAAAAAAAAAAAAAAAAAAAAAAAAATTACGTTATTTTAAGTGTTTTTGTTTATGTCTTTTCTTTCAAATTTACATTATTTTATGTGTATTTTGTATATGTATTTCAATACAAATTTAGCAAATTTTATGTGTATTTTGTATATTTATTTTCATACAAATTTAAAATATTTTTGTGTATTTTTGTATATAGTTTGATACAAATTTAGGTTATTTTATGTGTATTTTGTATATCTATTTTCATACAAATACACATTCTTTTATTGATATTTTGTTTATTTATTTTGACGAATTTAAAGTATTTAATGTTTATTTTGTATATATTTTTATACAACTATATAAAAAAATACACAAAAATATTTTAAATTTGTATGAAAATAAATATACAAAATACACATAAAATTAGGTAAATTTGTATTGAAATACATACACAAAATACACATAAAATAATGTAACTTTGAATGAAAATAAATAAACAAATACACTTAAAATAACGTAAATTTGTATAAAAAAATGTGTACAAAACACAAATAGAATATTGTAAAATCGTATCAAAATAAATACACAGAATATTAATAAAATAATGTAAATTTGTATGAAGATAAAGAAGCAAAATACCCATAAAATAAAGCATTTTTTTTATTTATAAAAATATATATACCAAAATACACATCAAAAAATTAAATTTGTATTAATATAAATATACAAAAAACACATACAATAAGGTAAATTTGTATTGAAATAGATATGCAAAATACATATAAAACAATGTAAATTTGTTTAAAAATATATATACGAATACACATAAAATAACGTAGATTTCTATAAAAATATATATACAAAATACACATAAAATTAAGTAAATACGTATAAAAATAGATATACAAAATACACATGGAATAATGTAAAATTGTTTAAAAAAAAATAAACAGAATATAAATAAAATAATGTAAATTTGTTTGAAATTAAAAATGCAAAATACCCATTAAATAAAGTAAAATAAAATAAGTAAATACGTATAAAAAAATGTAAACAAAATACACATAAAATAAGATAAATTCGAAAGAAAATAAATAAACAAAATACCAATAAAAGAATGTGTATTTGTATGAATATAAATGTATTAAATACACATACAAAATAAACATAAAATAAGGTAAATTTATAATGAAATATATGTACAAAATACACATAAAATAATATAAATTTATATGAAAATATATATACAAATACACATAAAATACCATGAATTTGTATAAAATTATATATTCAAAATAAATATTAAATAATGTAAATGCGTATAAAAATATATATAAAAAGTACATATAAAATAATGTAAATCCGTATCAATATAAATCAACAAAATACCAATAAAATAATATATTTTTGAATGAAAATAGATTTACAAAATACACATAACATAACTAAAATTTGTATTGAAATATATACAAAAATACATAAAAATAATTTGAGTTTGTATGAAAATAGATATTCAAAATACACATAAAACTAGGTAAATTTCTTTTGAAATATATATACAAAATATACATTAAAATATTGTAAATTTGTGTCAAAATATATAAACAAATACACATAAAATAACGTAAATTTGTATGAAAAATATATACAAAATACACATAGAATAATGTCAAATCGTTTCAAAATGAATGAGCAGAATATCAATAAAATAACGTAGATTTGTATGAAAATAAAGATGCAAAATACCCAAAAAATAAAGCATATTTTTATAAAAATACAGATACAAAAATACACATCGAATAATTAAATTTGTATTAAAATTAATATACAAAATGCATATACAATAAGGTAAATTTGTATTGAAAAAATATGCAAAATACACATAAAAGTGTAAATTTGCTTAAAAATCTATATACGAATACACATAATATAACGTAGATTTCTATAGAAATATATATACAAAATACACATGAAATGATGTAAATACGTATAAAAATATATATATATATAAAATACACATTAAATAATTTAAATTCTCGTCAAAATAAATAAACAAAATATCAATAAAAAAATGTGTATTTATATGAAAATAGATATACAAAATACTCATAAAATAACATAAGTTTGTTTAAAACTATATACAAAAATACACAAAAATAATTTAAATTTCTATGAAAAAAAAAATACAAAATACACATAAAATTAGGTAAATTTGTATTGAAATACATATACAAAATACACATAAAATAATGGAAATTTGAATGAAAATATATAAACGAATACACTTAAATTAACGTAAATTTGTAAAAAATATATATACAAAATACTCATTAAACAATGTAAATATGTATAAAAAAAATATACAAAACACAAATAGAATAATGTAAAATCGAATCAAAATAAACACAGAACATTAATAAAATAATGTAAGTTTGCATGAAAATAAAGATGCAAAATAACCATAAAATAACGCATATTTTATAAAAATATATATACCAAAATACACATAAATTAAATTTGTATTAAAATAAATATATAAAAAACACATACTATAAGGTAAATTTGTATTGAAATAGATATGCAAAATACATATAAAACAATGTAAATTTGTTTCAAAATATATATACGAATACACATAAAATAACGTTGATTTCTATAAAAATATATACAAAATACACATAAAATGAAGTAAATACGTATAAAAAAAATGAACCCAAAATACACATAAAAATCGTATCAAAATAAATAAACAAAATACCAGTGAAAGAATGTGTATTTGTATAAATATAAATATACAAAATACTCATAAGATATCGTAAATTTGTATAAAACTATATACAAAAATACACAGAAGTAATTAAATTTGTATGAAAATATATTTACAAAATACAGCTAAAAAAAGCTAAATTTGAATTGAATTGTACATACAAAATACATAAAATAATGTAAATCTGTATCAAAATATTTATACAAATACATATAATAACGTAGATTTGTTTAAAAATATATAAACAAAATACACATTAAGTAATGTAAATACGTATAAAAAATATGTACAAAATACACATATAATCATGTAATTCGTATCTAAATAAATAAACAAAATAGCAATAAAATAATGTAAATTTGTATGAGAAAACATATACAAATAACGCAAGTTTCTATAAAAATATATGTACAAAAATGCACATAAAATAAAGTAAATTTGCATAAAAATATATATACACAACACACACTAAATAATGTAGATGCGTACATAAAATAACCTAAATTTGTATAAAACTATATACAAAAATACACAAAAATAATTTAAATTTGTTTGAGAAGAAATATACAAAATACACATAAAATTAGGTAAATTTGTATTGAAATACATATACAAAATAAAGTAAATTTGAATGAAAATATATAAACAAATACACTTAAAATAACGTAAATGTGTATAAAATATATATGCAAGATACTCATTAAATAATGTAAATGTGTATAAAAAAAATATATACAAAAAACAAATAGAATAATGTAAAATCGTATCAAAATAAATACACAGAATATCAATAAAATAATGTAAATTTGTATGAAAATAAAGATGCAAAATTCCCAAAAATTTTCGCATTTTTTATAAAAATATATATATCAAAATACACATAACATATTTAAATTTGTATTGAAATAAATATACAAAATGCATATACAGTAAGGTAAATTTGTATTGAAAGAGATATTCAAAAATACATTTAAAACAATGTAAATTTCTTTCAAAATATATATACGAATACACATAAAATAAAGTAGATTTCTATAGAAATATATATACAAAATACATATGAAATTATGTAAATACGTATAAAAATATATATACAAAATACATATCAAGTAATGTAAATTCGTGTAATTGAAAATATTTTTGCTTATTTTTTTATATATTTTCATACAAATTTTCGTTATCTTATGTGTATTTTGTATATATGTTTTTTCTACAAATATACGTTCTTTTATCTGAATTTTGTTTATTGAATTTGAAACGAATTTACCTTATTTTGTATATCTATTTTCATTCAAATTAAAATACTTCTGTGTATTTTTGTATATAGTTTTATATAAATTTACGTTATTTTATGTGTATTTTGTATATTTATATTTATACAAATACACATTCTTTTATTAGTATTTTTTTATTTATTTTGATACGAATTTACATTATTTTATGTGTATTTTGTATACATTTTTTTATACGTATTTACTTCATTTTATCTGTATTTTGTATATATATTTTTATAGAAATCTACGTTATTTTATGTGTATTCGTATATATATTTTGAAACAAATTTACATTGTTTTATATGTTTTTTGCATATCTATTTCAATACAAATTTATCATATTGTATGTGTTTTTTATATATTTATTTTAATACAAATTTAATTTTTTTATAAAAATTTACATTATTTTATTAATATTCTGTGTATTTATTTTGATAAGATTTTACATTATTCTATTTGTGTTTTGTATATATTTTTTTTATACAAATCTACGTTATTTTAAGTGTATTTGTTTGTCTTTTCATTCAAATTTACATTATTTTATGTGTATTTTGTTTATGTATTTCAATACAAATTTAACTAATTTTATGTGTATTTTGTATATTTATTTTCATACAAATTTAAAATATTTTTTGTGTATTTTTATATATAGTTTGATACAAATTTAGGTTATGTGTATTTTGTATATCTATTTTCATACAAATACACATTCTTTTATTGATATTTTGTTTATTTATTTTGACGCGAATTTACAGTATTTAATGTGTATTTTGTATATATATTTTTATACTTATTTACATAATTACATGTGTATTTTGTATATATATTCCTATAGAAATCAACGTTATTTTATGTGTATTCGTATATATATATTTTGAAACAAATTTACACTGTTTTATGTGTATTTTTCAATACAAATTTACCTTATTGTATGTGCTTTTTGTATATTACTTTTAATACAAATTTAATTATTCTATGTGTATTTTTGTATATGTATTTTTAAAAAAAATATGCTTTATAAGTAAATACGTATAAAAATATATATACAAAATACACATAGAATAATGTAAAATTGTTTAAAAAAAATAAACAGAATATAAATAAAATAATGTAAATTTGTATGAAAATAAAAATGCAAAATACCCATAAAATAAAGCATATTTTTATAAAAATACATATACAATAATACATATTGCATAATTAAAATTGTATTAAAATTAATATACAAAATGCATATACAATAAGGTAAATTTGTATTGAAAAAATATGCAAAATACACATAAAACAGTGTAAATTTATTTCAAAATCTATATACGAATACTCATAAATCAATGTAGATTTCTATAGAAATATATATACAAAATACACATCAAATGATGTAAACACGTATAAAAATATATATATAAGATACACATTAAATAATGTAAATTCGCGTCAAAATAAATAAACAAAATATCAATAAAAGAATGTGTATTTGTATGAAAATAGATATACAATATACACATAAAATCACCTAAATTTGTATAAAACTATATAGAAAAATACACAAAAATAATTTTAATTTGTATGAAAATAAATATACAAAATACACATAAAATTAGGTAAATTTGTATTGAAATACATTTACAAAATACACATAAAATAATGTTAATTTGAATGAAAATATATAAACAAATACACTTAAAATAACGTAAATTTGTATAAAATATATATAAAAAAATACACATTATATAATGTAAATATGTATAAAAAATATATTTACAAAACACAAATAGAATAATAGAAAATCGTATCAAAATAAATACACAGAATATTAATAAAATAATGTAAATTTGTATGAAAATTAAGATGCAAAATACCCATAAAATAACGCATTTTTTATAAAAATATTTATACCAAGACACATAAAATATTTGAATTTGTATTAAAATAAATATACAAAATGAAAATACAATAAGGTAAACTGTATTGAAATACAAAATATATATACGAATACACATAAAATAACGTAGATTTCTATGAAAATAAATATACAAAATACACATAACATGAAGTAAATACGTATAAAAAAAGGTACACATAAAATAATGTAAACTTGTATCAAAATAAATAAACAAAATACTAATAAAAGAATGTGTATTGTATAAATATAATTATACAAAATACAAATAAAATAAAGTAAATTTATATAAAACTATATGCAAAAATACACAAAAGTAATTAAATTTGTGTGAAAATAGATATACAAAATATATATGTATTTTGTATATTTATTCATACAAATTGAAATTATTTTATTTTTTATATATTTCACAAATTTTCGTTATTTTATGTGTATTTTGTATATTTATTTTTCTACAAATACGTTCTTTATCTGAATTTTGTTTGTTGACTGAAACGAATTTACCTTATTTTATATCTATTTCATACAAATTAAAATACTTCTGTGTATTTTGTATATAATTTATATAAATTTACGTTATTTTATGTGTATTTTATATTTATATTTATACAAATACATTCTTTATTGGTATTTTGTATATTTATTTTGATACGAATTTACATTATTTTATATGTATTTTGTATACATTTTTTTATACGTATCTAATTCATTTTATGTTTATTTTGTATATATATTTTTATAGAAATCTACGTTATTTTATGTGTATTATATATATTTTGAAACAAATTTACATTGTTTATATGTATTTTGCATATCTATTTCAATACAAATTTACCTTATTGTATGTGTTTTTTATAAATTTATTTTAATTCAAATTTAATTTTTTTATGTGTATTTTGGTATATATATTCTTATAAATAAAAAAAAATGCGTTATTTTATGGGTATTTTGCTTCTTTATTTTCATACAAATTTACATTATTTTATTAATATTCTGTGTATTTATTTTTAAACGATTTTACATTATTCTATTTGTGTTTTGTATATATTTTTTTATACAATTTACGTTATTTTAAGTGTATTTGTTTATGTATTTTCATTCAAATTTACATTATTTTATGTGTATTTTGTATATATATTTCAATACAAATTTACTGAATTTTATGTATTTTGTATATTTATTTTCATACATATTTAAAATATTTTGTGTATTTTTATGTATAGTTTGATACAAATTTAGGTTATTTATGTATTTTGTATATCTATTTTCATACAAATACACATTCTTTTATTGATATTTTGTTTATTTATTTTGACGGAATTTACAGTATTTAATGTGTATTTTGTATATATATATTTTTACTTATTTACATCATTCTCTTAAAAATAAATAAAAAAAATATCAATAAAAGAATGTGTATTTGTATGAAAATAGATATACAAAATACACATAAATAACCTAAATTTGCATCAAACTATATACAAAATACACAAAATATTTTAAATTTGTATGGAATAAATATACAAAATAATATTAAATTAGGTAAATTGTATTGAAATACATACACAAAATACATAAAATAATGTAATTTGAATGAAAATACATAAACAAATACACTAAAATAACGTAAATTTGTATAAAAATAATGTAAAATCGTATCAAAATAAATACACAGAATATTAATAAAATAATGTAAATTTGTATGAAATAAAGAGGCAAAATACCCATAAAATAACGCATTTTTTTATTTATAAAATATAAATACCAAAATACACATCAAAAAATTAAATTTGAATTAAAATAAATATATAAAAAACACATACAATAAGGTAAATTTGTATTGAAATACATATGCAAAATACATATAAAACAATGTAAATTTGTTTCAAAATATATATACGAATACACATAAAATAACGTAGAGATCTATAAAAATATATATATACAAAATACACATAAAATGAAGTAAATACGTATAAAAAATGTATACAAAATACACATAAAATAATGTAAATTCGTATCAAAATAAATATAGAAAAAAACAATAAAAGAATGTGTATTTGTATAAATATAAATATACAAAATACACATAAAATAACGTAAATTTATATAAAGCTATATACAAAAATACACAGAAGTATTTTGATTTGTATGAAAATAGATATACAAAATAAGGTAAATTCGTTTCAAATTCAATAAACAAAATTCAGATAAAAGAACGTATATTTGTAGAAAAAATAAATATACAAAATACACATAAAATAACGAAAATTTGTATGAAAATATATACAAAAATAAACAAAAATAATTTCAATTTGTATGAAAATAAATATACAAAATACACATGTATTTTGTATATCTATTTTCACACAAATTTAATTACTTTTGTGTATTTTTGCATAGAGTTTTATATAAATTTACGTTATTTTATTTGTATTTTTTATATTTATATTTATACAATACCTATTCTTTTATTAGTATTTTGTTTATTTATTTTGATACGCGTTTACATTTTTTTATGTGTATTTTGTATACCTTTTTTTGTATACGTATTTACTTCAATTTATGTGTATTTTGTATATTTATTTTCATAGAAATCTACGTTATTTTATATGGGTTCGTATATATATTTTGAAAAAAACTTACATGGTTTTATATGTATTTTGCATATCTATTTCAATACAAATTTACTTTATTGTATGTGCATTTTGTATATTTATTTTAATACAAATTCAAATATTTTATGTGTATATATATTTTGAAACAAATTTACATTGTTTTATATGTATTTTGCATATCTATTTCAATACAGATTTACCTTATTGTATGTGTATTTTTTATATTTATTTTAATTCAAATTAATTTTTTTATGTGTATTTTGGTATATATATTTTTATAAAAAAAATGTGTTATTTTATGGGTATTTTGCTTCTTTATTTTCATACAAATTTAAATTATTTTATTAATATTCTGTGTATTTATTTTGATACGATTTTACATTATTCTATTTGTGCTTTGTATATATTTTTTTTTATACAAATTTACGTTATTTTAGGTGTATTTGTTTATGTATTTTCATTCAAATTCACATTATTTTATATGTATATTGTATATGTATTTCAATACAAATTTACCTAATTTTATGTGTATTTTGCATATTTATTTTCATACAAATTTTAATTATTTTTGTGCTTTTTTGTATATAGTTTTATACAAATTTATGTTATCCTAAGTGTATTTTGTATATTTATTTTAATACAAATACACATTCTTTTATTGATATTTTGTTTATTTATTTTGACGCGAATTTACATTATTTAATGTGTATTTTGTATATATATATATATATATATATATATATATATATATATATATATATATATATATATATATATATATATATATATATATATATATATATATATATATATATATATATATATATCTATATATATATATATATTTTTATACGTATTTACATCATTTCATGTGTATTTTGTATATTTAAAAAAAATGCGTTATTTTATGGTTATTTTGCATCTTTATTTTAATACAAATATACATTATTTTATTTACATTCTGTGTATTTATTATGATGCGATTTTACATTATTCTATTTGTGTTTTGTATATATATTTTTTATATATATTTACATTATTTAATGAGTATTTTGTATATATATTTTATACAAATTTACGTTAATTTAAGTGTATTTGTTTATATATTTTCATTCAAATTTACATTATTTTATGTGTATTTTGTATATGTATTTCTATACAAATCTACCTAATTTTATGTGTATTTTGTATATTTATTTTCATACAAATTTAATTTATTTTTGTGTATTTATATATATAGTTTTATACAAATTTACGTAATTTTATGTGTATTTTGTATATGTATCTTCATACAAATACACATTCTTTTATTGATATTTTCCTTATTTATTTTGACACGAATTTACATTATTTAATGTGTATTTTGTATATATATTTTTATACGTATTTACATAATTTCATGTGTATTTTGTATATATATTTCTATAGAAATCTACGTTATTTCATGTGTATTCGTATATATATTTTGAAAATAATTTCCATTGTTTTATATGTATTTTGCATATCTATTTCAATACAAATTTACCTTATTGTATGTGTTTTTTATATATTTATTTTAATTCAAATTTAATTTTTTTGTGTATTTTGGTATTTATATATTTATATAAATACAAAAAATGCGTTATTTTATGGGTATTTTGCCTCTTTATTGTCATACAAATTTACATTATTTTATTAATATTCTGTGTATTTATTTTGATACGATTTTACATTATTCTATTTGTGTTTTGTACATATTTTTTTTATACAAATTTACGTTATTTTAAGTGTATTTGTTTATGTATTTTCATTCAAATTTACATTATTTTATGTGTATTTTGTGTATGTATTTCAATACAAATTTACCTAATTTTATGTGTATTTTGTATATTTATTTCCATACAAATTTAAAATATTTTTGTGTATTTTTTGTATATAGTTTGATACAAATTTAGGTTATTTTATGTGTATTTTGTATATCTATTTTCATACAAATACACATTCTTTTATTGATATTTTGTTTATTTATTTTGACGCGAATGATGTAAATACGTATAAAAATATATATACAAAATACACATTAAATACTGTAAATTCGCGTCAAAATAAATAAACAAAATATCAATAAAAGAATGTGTATTTGTATGAAAATAGATCTACAAAATACACCAAAAATAACCTAAATTTGTATCAAACTATATACAAAAATACACAAAAATATTTTAAATTTGTATGAAAATAAATATACAAAATACACAAAAAATTAGGTAAATTTGTATTGTAAAACATACACAAAATACACATAAAATAAAGTAAATTTGAATGAAAATACATAAACAAATACACTTAAAATAACGTAAATTTGTATAAAAAAATATGTACAAAACACAAATAGAATAATGTAAAATCGTATCAAAATAAATACACAGAATATTAATAAAATAATGTAAATTTGTATGAAAATAAAAAGGCAAAATACCCATAAAATAACGCATTTTTTTATTTATAAAAATATATATACCAAAATACACATAAAAAAATTAAATTTGAATTAAAATAAATATATAAAAAACACATACAATAAGGTAAATTTGTATTGAAATACATATGCAAAATACATATAAAACAATGTAAATTTGTTTCAAAATATATACACCAATACACATAAAATAACGTAGAGATCTATAAAAATATATATATACAAAATACACATAAAATGAAGTAAATACGTATAAAAAATGTATACAAAATACACATAAAATAATGTAAATTCGTATCAAAATAAATATAGAAAAAAACAATAAAAGAATGTGTATTTGTATAAATATAAATATACAAAATACACATAAAATAACGTAAATTTATATAAAGCTATATACAAAAATACACAGAAGTATTTTGATTTGTATGAAAATAGATATACAAAATAAGGTAAATTTATGTGTATTTTGCGTTTTTTTTTCAATAAAAACTTACCTTATTGTATGTGCATTTTGTATATTAATTCTAATACAAATTTAATTATTCCATGTGTATTTTTGTATATGTATTTTTAAAGAAAATATGTTTTATTTTATGGGTATTTTGCATCTTTATTTTCATACAAATTTAAATTATTTTATTGATATTCTGTGTACTTATTTTGATACGATTTTACATTATTCTATGTATAACAAAAATAAATACAGAATACACAAAAATAGATATGCACAATACATATAAACAATGTAAATTTGTTTCAAAATATATATACGAATACACATGAATTAAGGTAGATTTCTATAAAAATATATATACAAAATTCACATAAAATTAAGTAAATACGTATAAAAAATGTATACAAAATACACATAAAATAATGTAAATTAGTATCAAAATAAATAAACAAAATTCCAGTAAAAGAATGTGTATTTGTATAAATATATCTATTTTCAAACAAATTTAATTACTTCTGTGTATTTTTGTATATAGTTTTATACAAATTTACGTTATTTTTTGTGCATTTTGTATATTTATATTTATACAAATACACATTCTCTTATTCGTATTTTGTTTATTTATATTTATACGACTTTACATTATTTTATGTGTATTTTGTATACATTTTTGATTCGTATTTACCTAATTTTATTTGTATTTTATATATATATATATATATATATATATATATATATATATATATATATATATATATATATATATATATATAGATATATATATATATATATATATATATATATATATATATATATATATATATATTTATAGAAATCTACGTTATTTTATGTGTATTCGTATATATATTTTGAAACAAATTTACATTGTTTTATATGTATTTTGCATATCTATTTCAATACAAATTTACCTTATTGTATGTGCATTTTTTATATTTATTTTAATACAAATTTTAATATTTTATGTGTATTTTGGTATATATATTTTTATAAAAAATGCGTTATTTTATGTCTATTTTGCATCTTTATTTTCATACAAATTTACATTATTTTATTAATATTCTGTGTATTTATTTTGATTCGATTTTACATTATTCTTTTTGTGTTTTGTATATATTTTTTTTATACATATTTTCATTATTTAATTAGTATTTTGTATTTATATTTGATACAAATTTACGTTATTTTAAGTGTTTATGTTTATATATTTTCATTCAAATTTCCATTATTTTATGTGTATTTTGTATATGTATTTAAATACAAATTTACCTAATTTTATGTATATTTTGTATATTTATTTTCATACAAATTTAAATAATTTTTGTGTTTTTTTGTATATACATATAGAGTAAATTTCTATGAAAATATATATTCAAAATACATATAAAATTATGTAAATAAGTATAAAAATATATATATCAAATACACCTAAAAAAAGAAAATTCGTATCAAAATAAATAAACAAAATTAAGATAAAAGAACGTATATTTGTAGGAAAATAAATATTCAAAATACACATAAAATTACGAAAATTTGAATAAAATATATACAAAAAACAAAAAAAATAAATTTCAATTTGTATGAAAATAGATATACAAAATACACATATAATTAGTTAAATTTGTATTTAAATACATGTAAAAAATACACATAAAATAATGTAAATTTGTACGTTCTTTTATCGGAATTTTGTTTATTGATTTTGATGCAATTTTCATTTTCATTTGGTATTTATATATATATATATATATATATATATATATATATATATATATATATATATATATATATATATATATATATATATATATATATATATATATATATATATATATATATATATATATATATATATATATATATATATATATATATATATATATATATATATATATATATATATATATATATATATATATATATATATATATAGTTATTTAAATAATTTTATATGTATTTTTAATATATATTTTCATAGAAATTTACTCTATTTTATGTGCATTCGTATATATATTTTGATACAAATTTACATTATTTATGTGTATTTCGCATATCTATTTCAATACAAATTTTCTTTAATGTATGTGCCTTTTGTATATTTATTTTGATACAAATTTAATTATTTTATGTGTATTTTTTGTATATATATATTTTAAACAAATATGCGTTATTATATGGGTATTTTGCATCTTTATTTTCATAGAAATTTACATTATTTTATTGATAGTCTGTTTATTTATTTTGATACGATTTTACGTTATTCTGTGTATTTTGTATATATATTTTTAGACATATTTACATTATTTAATGTATATTTTGTACATATATTTTATGGAAATTTACGTTATCTTATGTGTATTTGTTTATATAGTTTCATACAAATTTACATTATTTTATGTGTATTTTGTATATGTATTTCAATAAAAATTTGCCTAATTTCATGTGTATTTTGCATATCTATTTTCAAACAAATTTAAATTATTTTTGTGTATTTTTGTATATATTTTCATACAAATTTTTGTTATTTTATTTGTATTTTGTATATATATTTTCCTACAAATATACATTCTTTTAGAGGAAATTTTGTTTATTTATTTTGATACGAATTTACATTATTTTATGTGTATTTTGTATATATATTTTTCTATGTATTTACATTATTTAATGTGTATTTTGTATATATATTTTCATAAAAATTTACGTTATTTTATTGTGTGTATATATACTTATATATATTTTGATACAAATTTACTTTATTTTATGTGTTTTTTGCATATCTATTTCAATAAAAATCTACCTTATTGTATGTGTATTTTGTATATTTATTTTAATAGAAATTTTGATTATTTTATGTGTATTTTTGTATATATATATTTTTAATTATGAGTTATTTTATGGGTATATTGCATCTTTAATTTTATAAATTTTAACATTACGTACATATCTTTTATACGTATTTACATTATTTAATGTGTATTTTGTTTATATATTTTTATATAAATTTACGTTATTATATGTGTATTTGAATATATATTTTGATACAAATTTACATTATTTTATGTATTTTCTATATATATCTCAATTCAAATTTAGCTTATTTTATGTGTCCTTTGTATATCTATTTTCATACAATTTTTTTTTTTGTTTATTTTTGTATATAGTTTTATACAATTTTACGTTATTTTATGTGTATTTTGTATATTTATAGTTATACAAGTACACATTCTTTTATTGGCATTTAATTTATTTATTTTGATACGAATTTATATTATTTTATGTGTATTTTGTACACATTTTCTTATACGTATTTACTTCATTTTATGTGTATTTTGTATATATATTTTTATAGAAATCTACGTTATTTTATGTGTATTCGTATATATATTTTGAAAGAAATTTACATTGTTTTATATGTATTTTGCATATCTATTTCAATACAAATTTACCTTATAGTATGTTCATTTTGTATATCTATTGTAATACAAATTCAAATATTTTATGTGTATTTTGGTATATATATTTTCATAAAAAAGGCGTTGTTTTATGGGTATTTTGCATTTTTATATTCATACAAATTTACGTTATTTTATTGATATTCTGTGTATTTATTTTGATACGATTTTACATTATTCTATTTGTTTTTTGTATATATTTTTTTATACACATTTACATTATTTAATGTGTATCTTGCATATATATTTTATACAAATTTACGTTATTTTAAGTGTGTTTGTTTATATATTTTCATTCAAATTTACATTATTTGATGTGTATTTTGTATATGTATTCCAATACAAATTTACCTAATTTTACGTGTATTTTGTATATTTCTTTTCATACAAATTTAAATTATTTTTGTGTATTTTTGTATATAGTTTTATACAAATTTAGGTTATTTTATGTGCTCATTTACATTATTTAATGTGTGTTTTGTATATATGTTTTTATGCAAATTTACTTTATCTTATGTGCATTTTTGTAAATATATTTTTATAGAAATTTGCGTTATTTGTATATGTTTTCTCATACAAATTTACATTATTTTATTGTTATTTTGTTTATTTATTTTGATACAAATTACATGATTATATGTGTATTTTGTACATATTTTTTATACGTATTTACATTACTTATTGTGTATTTTGTTTATATATTTTTAAACAAATCTACGTTATTATATGTATTTATATAAATATTTTGATATAAATTTACATTATTTTATGTATTTTGTATATATATTTCAATTCAAATTTAGTTTATTTTAGGTGTATTTTATATATCTATTTTCCTACAACTTTAATTACTTCTGTGTATTTTTGTATATAGTTTTATACAAATTTACAATATTTTATGTGTATTTTGTATATTCATATATTTATATATATTAAATATATATATATATATATCTATATATATATATATATATATATATATATATATATATATATATATATATATATATATATATATATATATATATATATATATATATATATATATATATATATATATATATATATATATATATATATATATATATATATATATATATATAAATACACCTAAAATAATAAAATTCAAAATCAATAAACAAAATTCAGATAAAAGAACGTACAATTTACATTATTTTATGTATTTTGTACATGTATTTAAATACAAATTTAACTAATTATATGTATTGTGTACATCTATTTTCATACAAATTGAAATTTTTGTTTTTGTTTTTTTGTATATATTTTTATTCAAATTTTCGTAATTTTATGTGTATTTTGTATATTTATTTTCCTACAAATATACGTTCCTTTATCGGAATTTTGTTTATTTATTTTGATAAGAATTTTCATTATATATATATATATATATATATATATATATATATATATATATATATATATATATATATATATATATATATATATATATATATATATATATATATATATATATATATATTTTTTTTTTATATATTTACGTAATTTTATATGTATTTTGAATATATATTTTCATAGAAATTTACTCTATATGTATATTAAAAAAAACACAAAAATAATTTGTATTTAGGTTATTTTATGTGTATTTTGTATATATATTTTCATCCAAAACAACATTATTTTATTGATATTTTCTTAATTTAATTCGATACGAATTTAGATTATTTCATAGGTATTTTGTATACATATTTTTATACTCATTTACATTATCTAAAGTGTGTTTTGTATATATATTTTTATGCAAATTTATTTTATGTTAATTTTTGTACATATATTTTTATAGAAATTTGCGTTATTTTATGTTTATAGTTTTATATAAATTTACGTTATTTTATGTGCATTTTGTATCTTTATATTTATACAAATACACATTCTTTTATTGGTATATTGTTTATTTACATTTATACGAATTTACATTATTTATGTATTATTTGTATACATTTTTTATACGTATTTACTTAATATTATGTGTATTTTGTATATGTATTTTTATAGAAATCTACGTTATTTTATGTGTATTCGTATATATATTTTGAAACAAATTTACATTATTTTATATGTATTTGCATATCTATTTCAATACAAATTAACCTTATTGTATGTGCATTTTGTATATTTATTTTAATACAAACTCAAATATTTTATGTGTATTTTGGTATCAATAATTTTATAAAAAATGCATTGTTTTATAGGTATTTTGCATCTTAATTTTCATACAAATTTACATTATTTTATTAATATTCTGTGAATATATTTTGATACGATTTTACATTATTCTATTTGTGTTTTGTATATATTTTTTTATACATATTTATATTATTTAATGTGTATTTTGAATATATATTTCATACAAATTTACGTTATTATATGTGTATTGGTTTATTAATTTTCTTTCAAATTTACATTATTTTATGTGTATTTTGTATATGTATTTCAATACAAATTAACCTAATTTTATGTGTATTTTGTATCTTTCTCTTCATACAAATCTAAATTATTTTTGTGTATTTTTGTATATAGTTTTATACAAATTTAAGTTATGTACACATTTACATTATTTAATGTGTGTTTTGTATATATATTTTTATCCAAAGTTACTTTATTTTACGTTCATTTTTGGACATATATTTTTATAGAAATTAGCGTTATTTTATATGTATTTGTATATGTTTTCTCATACAAATTTACATTATTTTATTGATATTTTGTTTATTTAGTTTGATACGAATTACATGATTATATGTGTATTTTGTACATATTTTTTCTACGTATTTACATTACTTAATGTGTATTTTGTTTATATATTTTTGAACAAATTAACGTTGTTATATGTATTTTTATAAATATTTTGATACAAATTTACATTATTTTATGTATTTTGTATATATATTTCAATTCAAATTTAGCTTATTTTATCTGTATTTTGTATATCTATTTTCATACGAATTTAATTACTTTTGTGTATTTTTGTATATAGTTTTAAACAAATTTACGTTATTTTATGAGTATTTTGTATATTTATATTTATACAAATACACATATTTTATATGTATTTTGTTTATTTATTTTGATACAAATTTACATTATTTTATGTGTATTTTGTATACATTTTTTTATACGTATTTACTTCATTTTATGTGTATTTTGTATATAAATTTTTATAGAAATCTACGTTATTTTATGTGTATTCGTATATATATTTTGAAACAAATTTACATTGTTTTATATGTATTTTGCATATCTATTTCAATACAAATTTACCTTATTGTATGTGTTTTTTATATATTTATTTTAATACAAATTAAATTTTTTTATGTGTATTTTGGTATATATATTTTTATAAATAAAAAAAATGCGTTATTTTATGGGTATTTTGCCTCTTTATTTTCATACAAATTTACATTATTTTATTAATATTCTGTGTATTTTTTTATACGATTTTACATTATTCTATTTGTGTTTTGTATGTATTTTTTTAAACAAATTTACGTTATTTTAAGTGTATTTGTTTATATCTTTTATTTCAAATTTACATTATTTTATGTGTATTTTGTATATGTATTTCAATACAAATTTACCTAATTTTATGTGTATTTTGTATATTTATTTTCATACAAATTTAAAATATTTTTGTGTATTTTTGTATATAGTTTGATACAAATTTAGGTTATTTTATGTGTATTTTGTACATCTATTTTCATACATTTATATTATTTAATGTGTATCTTGCATATATATTTTATACAAATTTACGTGTGTTTGTTTATAAATTTTCATTCAAATTTACATTATTTGATGTGTATTTTGTATATGTATTTCAATACAAATTTATCTAATTTTACGTGTATTTTGTATATTTCTTTTCATACAAATTTAAATTACTTTTGTGTATTTTTGTATACAATAAGATAAATTTATATTGAAATAGATATGCAAAATACATATAAAAGAATGTAAAATTTGTTTCAAAATATATATACGAATACACATAAAATAACGTAGATTTCTATAAAAATATATATACAAAATACACATAAAATGAGGTAAATACGTATAAAAAAATGTATACAAAATACACATAAAATAATGTAAATTGTATCAAATAAATAAACAAAACACCAATAAAAAATGTGTATTTGTATAAAATAAATATACAAAATACACATAAAATATCGTAAATTTATATAAAACTATATACAAAATACACAAAAGTAGTTAAATTTGTGAAAATAGATATACAAAATACACATAAAATAAACTAAATTTGTGTATTTTTGTATATACTTTTATATCAATTTACGTTATTTTATGTATTTTGTATATTTATATTTATACAAATACACATCCTTTTATTAGTATTTTGTTTATTTATTTCGATATGAGTTTACATTATTTTATGTAATTTGTACACATTTTTTATACGTATTTACTTCATTTTATGTGTATTTTGTATATATATCTTTATAGAAATATGCTTTTATTTTATGTGTATTCGATATATATTTTGAAACAAATTTACATTGTTTTATATGTATTTTGCATATCTATTTCAATACAAATGTACCTTATTGTGTTTGCATTTCGTATATTTATTTTAATACAAATTCAAATATTTTATGTGTGTTTTGGTATATATATTTTATAAAAATGCGCTATTTTGGGGTATTTTGTATCTTAATTTTCATACAAATTTACATTATTTTATTAATATTCTGTTTATTTATTTTGATACGATTTTACATTACTCTATTTGTGTTTTGTATATATTTTTGTATACATATTTACATTATTTAATGTGATTTTATATATATATTTTATACAAATTTACGTTAATTTAAGTGTATTTGTATATATATTTTAATTCAAATTTACACTATTTGATGTGTATTTTGTAAATGTATTTAAATACATTGTTTATATATTTTCGTACAGATTTACATTATTTTATGAGTGTTTTGTATATGTATTTCAATCATAATTTGCCTAATTTTATGTGTATTTTTCCTATCTATTTTCAAACAAATTTAAATTATTTTTGCGTATTTTTGTATAAATTTTTATACAAATTTTAGTTATTTTATTTGTATTTTGTATATATATTTTCCTACTCATATACATTCTATTATTGCAATTTTGTTTATTTATTTTGATACGAATTTCCATTACTTTATGTGTATTTTGTATATATATGTTTCTACGTATTTACATTATTTTATGTGTATTTTGTATATATATTTTCATAAAAATTTACGTTATTTCATTGTGCTCTCGTATATATTTTGATACAAATTTTATACAAATTCATGTTATTTTATGTGTATTTGAATACACATAAACTTACCTTATTTTATGTTTGTTTCATATATTCATTTCATGCAATTTTAAATTATTTTATGTGTATATTTGTATTTGTATTTAGGTTATTTTATTTGTATTTTCTATATACATTTTCATCCAAAACTACATTATTTTATTGGTATTTTGTTAATTTAAATGATACGAATTAGATTATTTCAAAGGTATTTTAATACATTTTTATACGCATTTACATTATTTAATGTGTGTTTTGTATATATATTTTGATGTAAATTTACTTTATTTGATGTGCATTTTTTTACATATATTTCTAAAGAAATTAGCGTTATTTTATATGTATTTTGTATATATATATATATATATATATATATATATATATATATATATATATATATATATATATTATATATATATATATATATATATATATATATATATATATATATATATATATATATATATATATATATATATATATATATATATATATATATATATATATATATATATATATATATATATATATATATATATATATATATATATATATATATATATATATATATATATATATATATATATATATATATATATATATATATATATTTTTCAATTCAAATTTTGTTTAATTTATCTGTATTTTGTATATCTATTTTCATACAAATTTAACTAATTTTTTGTATTTTTGTATATAGTTTTATATAAATTTACGATATTTTATGTGTATTTTGTATATTTATTTTTATACAAATACACATTTTTTTATTGGTATTTTGTTTATTTATTTTGATACGAATGTACATTATTTTATGTGTATTTTGTATACATTTTTTTATACGTATTTACTTCATTTTATGTGTATTTTGTATATATATTTTTATAGAAATCTACGTTATTTTATGTGTATTCGTATATATATTTTGAAACAAATTTTACATTGTTTTATATGTATTTTGCATATCAATATAAATTTACCTTATTGTATGTGCATTTTGTATATTTATTTTAATACAAATTAAAAAAAATTATATGTATTTTGGTATATATATTTAAAAAAAAAAGCGTTATTTTATGGATATTTTGCTCCTTTATTTTCATACAAATTTACATTATTTTATTAATATTCTGTGTATTTATTTTGTTACGATTTTACATTATTCTATTTGGGTTTTGTATATATTTTTTTTATACATAATTACATTACTTAATGTGTATTTTGTATATATATTTTAAACAAATTTACGTTATTTTAAGTGTATTTGTTTATATATTTTCATTCAAATTTACATTATTTTATGTGTATGTTGTAAATGTATTTCAATACAAATTTACCTAATTTTATGTGTATTTTGTATACTTATTTTCAAACAAATTTAAATTATTTATGTGTATTTTTGTATATAGTTTTATACAAATTTGCGTTATTTTATGTGTATTTTGGATATCTATTTTCATACAAATACACATTCTTTTATTGATATTTTGTTTATTTATTTTGACACGAATTTACATTATTTAATGTCTATTTTGTATATATATTTTTATACGTATTTACAACATCTCAAGTGTATTTTGTATATATATTTCTATAAAAATCTGCGTTATTTTATATATATTTTGAAACAAATTTTTATTGTTTTATGTGTATTTTTTTATTAAAAAATTACCTTATTGTATGTGCATTTTGCATTTTGAATGTGTATTTATGTATATGTATTTTTATAAAAATATGCTTTATTTTATTGGTATTTTGCATCTTTATTTTCACACAAATTTACATTATTTTATTGATATTTTGTGTATTTATTTTGATACGATTTTACATTATTTTCTATGTGTATTTTGTATATATATTTAATACAAATGTACGTTATTTTATGTGTATTTGTTTTCATTTCATACAAATATTCATTATTTTATGTGTATTTTGTACATGAGCAAATTTGTACAAATTTAACTAATTATATCTTTAACTTTAACTTTATCGAATTTAAATTATTTTTGTGTATTTTTGTTTTTATTTTTAAACAAATTTTAGTTATTTTATTTGTATTTTGTATATATATTTTCCTACAAATATACAATCTTTTATTATAATTTTGTTTATTTATTTTGATACGAGTTTACATTATTTTATGTGTATTTCTATATATATTTTTCTACGTATTTACATTATTTTATGTGTATTTTCATAGAAATTTACTTATTTTTATGTGTATTCGTATATATATTTTGATACAATTTACATTATTGATGTGTATTTTGCATATGTATTTCAATACAGATTTACTTTTTTTGTATATGCATTTTGTATATTTATTTCAATACAAATTTAATTATTTCATGTGTATTTTTGTATATACATATTTATGCATATATCCGTTATTATATGGGTATTTTGCATCTGTATTTTCATACAAATTTAAATTATTTTATTGATATTCTGTTTATTTATTTTGATACGATTTAACATTATTCTATGTGTATTTTGTATATTTATTTTTATACATATTTACATTATTTAATGTATATTTTGTATATATATTTTATCCAAATTTACGTTATTTTATGTGTATTTGTTTATATATTTTCATACAAATTTACATTATTTTATGTGTATTTTGTATATGTATTTCAATACAAATTTGCCTAACTTTATGTGTATTTTGCATATCTATTTTCAAACAAATTTAAATTATTTTTGTGTATTTTTGTATTTATTTTTAAACAAATTTTAGTTATTTTATTTGTATTTTGTATATATATTTTCCTACAAATATACAATCTTTTATTATAATTTTGTTTATTTATTTTGATACGAGTTTACATTATTTTATGTGTATTTGTATATATATTTTTCTACGTATTTACATTATTTTATGTGTATTTTGTATATATATTTTAATAAAAATTTACATTATTTTATTGTGTGTATTCCTATTTATTTTGATACAAATTTTATACAAATTCATGTTATTTTATGTGTATTTGTATATATATTTTCATACAAATTTATATTATTTTACGTGTATTTTTACATATTTTCATTACAAATTTACCTTATTTTATGATTATTTTGTATATTTATTTCATTCAATTTTAAATTATTTTATGTGTATATTTGTATTTGTATTTACGTAATTTTATGTGTATTTTCTATATATATTTTCATCCAAAATTACGTTATTTTATTGGTATTTTCTTTATTTAACTCGATACGAATTTAGATTTTTTCATAGGTATTTTGTATACATATGTTTATACTCATTTACATTATGTAATGTGTGTTTTGTATATATTTTTTAATGCAAATTTATTTTATGTGCATTTTTGTACATATATTTTTAAAGAAATTTATTTATTTTATGTGTATTTTGTATATGTTTTCTCATAAAAATTTACATTATTTTATTGGTATTTTTATATTTATTTTGATACGAATTACATGATTATATGTGTATTTTGCATATATTTTTATACATAATTACATTATTTAATGTGTATTTTGTTTATATATTTTTTTATAAAATTTACGTAATTATGTGTATCTGTAAAAATATTTTGATACAAATTTACTTTATTTTATGTATTTTGTACATATATTTCAATTCAAATTAAGCTTATTTTGTGTGTATACATTGTTTTATATGTATTTTGCATATCAATATAAATTTACCTTATTGTATGTGCATTTTGTATATTTATTTTAATATAAATTTAAAAAATTTATATGTATTTTGGTAAATATATTTAAAATAAATGCGTTATTTTATGGATATTTTGCTCCTTTACTTTCATACAAATTTACATTATTTTATTAATATTCTGTGTATTTATTTTGTTACGATTTTACATTATTCTATTTGGGTTTTGTATATATTTTTTTATACATATTTACATTACTTAATGTGTATTTTGTATATATATTTTATACAAATTTACGTTATTTTAAGTGTATTTGTTTATATATTTTCATTCAAATTTACATTATTTTATGTGTATTTTGTAAATGTATTTCAATACAAATTTACCTAATTTTATGTGTATTTTGTATACTTATTTTCAAACAAATTTAAATTATATTTGTGTATTTTTTATATAGTTTTATACAAATTTACGTTATTTTATGTGTATTTTGTATATCTATTTTCATACAAATACACATTCTTTTATTGATATTTTGTTTATTTATTTTGACACGAATTTACATTATTTAATGTCTATTTTGTATATATATTTTTATACGTATTTACAGCATCTCAAGTGTATTTTGTATATATATTTCTATAGAAATCTGCGTTATTTTATGTGTATTCGTATATATATTTTGAAACAAATTTACATTGTTTTATGTGTATTTTGCATATTTTTTTAATAAAAATTTACCTTATTGTATGTGCATTTTGTATATTAATTTTACTACAAATTTAATTATTGAATGTGTATTTATGTATATGTATTTTTTAAAAATATGCTTTATTTTATTGGTATTTTGCATCTTTATTTTCATACAAATTTACATTATTTTATTGATATTTTGTGTATTTATTTTGATACGATTTTACATTATTTTCTATGTGTATTTTTATATATATTTAATACAAATGTACTTTATTTTATGTGTATTTGTTTTCATTTCATACAAATTTTCATTATTTTATGTGTATTTTGTACATGTACAAATTTGTACAAATTTAACTAATTATATGTGTATTTTGTATATCAATTTTCATAAAAATTGAAATTATTTTTGTTTTTTTTGTATATATTTTATACAAATTTTCGTTATTTTATGTGTATTTTGTATATTTATTTTCCTACAAATATACGTTCTTTTATCGGAATTTTGTTTGTTTATTTTGATACGAATTTACATTATTTTAGGTGTATTTGGTATATATATTTTTATACTATTTACATCATTTTATATGTATTTTGTATGTATATTTTCATAGAAATTTACTCTATTTTATGTGAATTCGTATATATATTTTGATACAAATTTACATTATTGATGTGTATTTTGCATATGTATTTCAATACAAATTTACTTTATTGTATATGCATTTTGTATATTTATTTCAATACAAATTTAATTATTTCATGTGTATTTTTGTATATATATTTTTATGCATATATGCGTTATTATATGGGTATTTTGCATCTTTATTTTCATACAAATTTAAATTATTTTATTGATATTCTGTTTATTTATTTTGATACGATTTAACATTATTCTATGTGTATTTTGTATATATATTTTTATATATATTTACATTATTTAATGTATATTTTGTATATATATTTTATCCAAATTTACGTTATTTTATGTGTATTTGTTTATATATTTTCATACAAATTTACATTATTTTATGTGTATTTTGTATATGTATTTCAATACAAATTTGCCTAACTTTATGTGTATTTTGCATATATATTTTCAAACAAATTTAAATTATTTTTGTGTATTTTTGTATTTTTTTTATACAAATTTTAGTTATTTTATTTGTATTTTGTATATATATTTTCCTACAAATATACAATCTTTTATTATAATTTTGTTTATTTATTTTGATACGAGTTTACATTATTTTATGTGTATTTTGTATATATATTTTTCTACGTATTTACATTATTTTATGTGTATTTTGTATATATATTTTAATAAAAATTTACATTATTTTATTGTGTGTATTCCTATTTATTTTGATACAAATTTTATACAAATTCATGTTATTTTATGTGTATTTGTATATATATTTTCATACAAATTTATATTATTTTACGTACAAATTTACCTTATTTTATGATTATTTTGTATATTTATTTCATTCAATTTTAAATTATTTTATGTGTATATTTGTATTTGTATTTACGTAATTTTATGTGTATTTTCTATATATATCTTCATCCAAAATTACATTATTTTATTGGTATTTTCTTTATTTAACTCGATACATATTTAGATTTTTTCATAGGTATTTTGTATACATATGTTTATACTCATTTACATTATGTAATGTGAGTTTTGTATATATTTTTAATGCAAATTTATTTTATGTGCATTTTGTACATATATTTTATAAATTTATTTATTTTATGTGTATTTTGTATATGTTTTCTCATAAAATTTACATTATTTTATTGGTATTTTGTTTATTTATTTTGATACGAATTACATGATTATATGTATTTTGTATATATTTTTTATACGTAATTACATTATTTAATGTGTATTTTGTTTATATATTTTATATAAAATTTATGTAATTATATGTGTATTTGTAAAAATATTTTGATACAAATTTACTTTATTTTATGTTTTTTGTACATATATTTCAATTCAAATTAAGCTTATTTTGTGTGTATTTTGTATATCTATTTTCATACAAATTTAATTACTTTTGTGTATCTTTGTATATTGTTTTATATAAATTTACCTTATTTTATGTGCATTTTGTATATTTATATTTATACAAATACACATAAAATAAAGTAAATTTCCATAAAAATAAATATACAAAACACACATTAAATAATGTAAATGCGTAAAAAGTATGTATACAAAATACCTATGAAATAATCTAAATTGTATCGAATTAAAACTAACAAAATACCAATAAAATAATGTAATTTTTGATGAAAATATATATAGAAAATACACATAAAATAACCTAAATACAAATACATATATACACATAAAATAATTTAAAATTGAAGGAAATAAATATTCAAAATAAACATAAAATAAGGTAAATTTGTAATGAAATATAATTATGTAAAAAGGCACATAAAAGAATGTAGATTTGTATGAAAATATATATACAAATACACATAAAATAACACGAATTTGTATAAAATTTGTATCAAATTATATACGAATACACACAATAAAATAAAGTAAATTATTATGAAAATATATATACAAAATACATAAAATAATGTAAATACGTAGAAAATATATATACAAAATACACATAAAGTAAATTCGTATCAGAATAAATAGATAAAATTCCAATAAAAGAATGTATATTTGTAGGAAAATATATATAGAAAATACAAATAAAATAACTAAAATTTGTATAAAAATATATACAAAAACACACAAAAATTATTTAAATTTGTTTGAAAATAGATATGCAAAATACACATAAAATTAGGCAAATTTGTATTGAAATACATATACAAAATACACATAAAATAATGTAAGTTTGAATGAAAATATATAAACAAATACACTTAAAATAACGTAAAATTGTATGAAATATATATACAAAATACACATTAAATAATGTAGATATGTATAAAAAATATATACAAAACACAAATAGAATAATGTAAAATCGTATCAAAATAAATACACAGAATATTAATAAAATAATATAAATTTGCATGAAAATAAAGATGCAAAATACCCATAAAATAACGCATTTTTTTTTAAATATATATATACCAAAACACACATAAAATATTTGAATTTGTATTAAAATAAATATACGAAATGCACACACAATAAGGTAAATTTGTATTGAAATAGATATGCAAAATACATATAAAACAATGTAAATTTGTTTCAAAATATATATACGAAAACACATAAAATAACGCAGATTTCTATAAAGATATATATACAAAATACACATAAAATGAAGTAAATACGTATAAAAAAAATGTGTACAAAATACACATAAAATAATGTAAACTCGTATCGAAATAAATAAACAAAATACTAATAAAAGAATGTGTATTTGTATAAATATAAATATACAAAATACACATAAAATAACGTAAATTGATATAAAAGTATATACAAAAATACACAAAAGTAATTAAATTTGTATGAAAATAGATATACAAAATACACATAATATAACAGATATATATATATATATATATATATATATATATATATATATATATATATATATATATAGATATATATATATATATATATATATATATATATATATATATATATATATATATATATATATATATATATATATATATATATATATATAGATATATATATATATATATATATATATATATATATATATATATATATATATATATATATATACAAAATGCACATACAATAAGGTAAATTTGTATTAAAAGAATATGCAAAATACACATAAAACAATGTATATTTGTTTCAAAATATTTATACGAATACATATAAAATAATGTAGATTTCTATAGAAATATATATACAGAAAATAGATGAAATGACGTAAATACGTTTAAAAATATATATACAATATTCACATTAAATAAGGTAAATTCGTGTCAAAATAAATAAACAAAATATCAATAAAAGAATGTGTATTTGTATGAAAATAGATATACAAAATACACATAAAACATTGTAAATTTGTATAAAACTCTATACAAAAATACACAAAAAATGATTTTAATTTGTATGAAAATTAATATACAAAATACACATAAAATTAACTAAATTTATATTGAAATACATATACAAAATACACATAAAATAATGTAAATTTGAATGAAAATATATAAACAAATACACTTAAAAAAACGTAAATTTGTATGAAATATATATATAAAATACACATTAAATAATGTAAATATGTATAAAAAATATATACAAAAGACAAATAGAATAATGTAAAATAGTATCAAAATAAATACACAGAATATTAATAAAATAATGTAAATTTGTATGAAAATAAAGATGCAAAATACCCATAAAACAACGCATTTTTATGAAAATATATATACCAAAATACACATAAAATATTTAAATTTGTATTACAATAGATATACAAAATGAACATACAATAAGGTAAATTTGTATTGAAATAGATATGCAAAATACATATAAAACAATGTAAATTTCTTTCAAAATATATATACGAATACACATAAAATAACGTAGATTTCTATAAAAATATATATACAAAATACACATAAAATGAAGTAAATACATATAAGAAAATGTATACAAAATACACATAAAATAATGTAAATTCGTATCAAAATAAATAAACTAAATGCCAATAAAAGAATGTGTACTTGTATAAATATAAATATACAAAATACACATAAAATAACGTAAAATTGTATAAAACTATATACAAAAATAAACAAAAAAAAAATTTGTATGAAAATAGATATACAAAAGACACATAAAATAAGCTAAATTTGAATTGAAATAAATATAGAAAATACATAAAATAATGTAAATTTGTATCAAAATATATATTCAAATACACATATAATAACGTAAATTTGTATAAAAATATAAACAAAATACACATTAAATAATAAAAAATTTATGAAATTTAAGATGCAATATACCCATAAAATAACTCATATTTAAAAAAATATATATACAAAAATATACAAAATAATTAAATTTGTATTAAAATAAATATACAAAATACACATACAATAAGGTAGATTTTTATTGAAATAGATATGCAAAAATCACATAAAATAAAGTAAATTTGTATCAAAGTATATACGAATACACACAATAAAATAACATAAATTTTTATAAAAATATATATACAAAATACACATTAAATAATGTAAATACATAGAAAAATATATATACAAAATACACATTAAATAATGTAAATACATAGAAAAATATATATACAAAATACACATAAAATAATGTAAATTCGTATCAAAATAAATAAACAAAATTTCCTCTAAAAGAATGTATATTTGTAGGAAAATATATATACAAAATACAAATAAAATAACAAAAATTTGTATAAAAATAAATACAAAAATACCCAAAAATAATTTTTGTTTGAAAATAGATGTGCAGAATACACATGAAATTAGGCAAATTTTTATTGAAATACATATACAAAATACACATAAAATAATATAAATTTGTATGAAACTATATAAACAAATACACATAAGATAACGTAAATTTCCATAAAATATATGTACAAAATATACATTAAATAATGTAAATATGTCTAAAAATATGTATACAAAATACACAGAATAACGTAAAATCGTATCAAAATAAATAAACAGACTATCAATAAAATAATGTAAATTTGTATGAAAATAAAGATGCAAAATACCCATATAATAACGCATATTTGTTTAAAAATATATATACAAAAATACACATAAAATAACTAAATTTGTATCAAAATAAATATACAAAAGGCACATACAATAAAGAAAATTTGTATTGAAATAGATATGAAATACATAAATAATGTAAATTTGTATCAAAATATATATACAAATACACATAAAATAGAGTAAATATCTATGAAAATATATATTAAAAATACACAAAAAATTATGTAAATAAGTTTAAAATATATATATATATATATATATATATATAATATATATATATATATATATATATATATATATATATATATATATATATATATATATATATATATATATATATATATATATATATATATATATATATATATATCAAATACACCTAAAATAATGAAAATTCGAATCAAAATCAATAAACCAAATTCCGATAAAAGAACGTACAAATTTATATTATTTTATGTGTATTTTGTACATGTATTTAAATACAAATTTAACTAATTATATGTGTATTTTGTATATCTATTTTCATACAAATTGAAATTTATTTTTTTGTTTTTTTGTATATAATTTTATTAAAATTTTCGTAATTTTATGTGTATTTTGTATATTTATTTTCCTACAAATATACGTTCTTTTATCGGAATTTTGTTTATTTATTTTGATACGAGATTTCATTTTTTTAGGTGTGTTTAATATGTATATTTTTATACTTATTTACATAATTTTATATGTATTTTGAAAATATATTTTCATAGAAATTTACTCTATATGTATATACAAAAAAACACAAAAATAATTTAAATTTGTATGAAAATAAATATACAAAATACACATAAAATTAGGTAAAATTGTATTTAAATACATATACAAAAAACACTTAAAATAATGAAAATTTGAATGAAATTATATAAACAAATACACTTAAAATAACGTTAATTTGTATAAAATATAGATAAAAATACACATTAAATAATGAAAATATGTATAAAAAAATATATACAAAACACATAAAATATTTAAATTTGTATTAAAATATAATACAAAATGCACATACAATAAGGTAAATTTGTATTGAAAATATATATGCAAAATACATATAAAACAATGTAAATTTGTTTAAAATATATATACGAATACACATAAAATAACGTAGATTTCTATAAATAAATAAATATATATATATATATATATATATATATATATATATATATATATATATATATATATATATATATATATATATATATATATATATATATATATATATATATATATATATATATATACAAAATATAAATAATATTAAGTAAATACGAATCATAAATGTATAAAAAATACAAATAAAATAATGTAAATTGTATAAATATAAATAAACAAAATACCAATAAGAGAATGTGTATTTGTATAAATATAAATATACAAAATGCACATAAAATAACGTAAATTTCTATAAAACTATATACAAAAATACACAGAAGTAATTAAATTTGTATGAAAATAGATATACAAAATACACACAAAATAAGCTAAATCTGAATTGAAATATATATACAAAATACATAAAATAAAGTAGATTCGTTTCAAAATATTTTTAACAAATACACATATAATAACGTAAATTTGTAAAAAAATATATAAACAAAATATACATGAAGTAAAGTAAATACGTATAAAAAAATATTTACAAAATACACAAATAATCAAGTCATTCGTATAAAAATAAATAAACAAAAAACTAATTAAATAATGTAAATTTGTATGAGAAAACATATACAAAATACACATAAAATAACGTTTTAAGTTTCTATAAAAATATATGTACAAAAATGAACATAAAATTAGTTTGCATAAAAAAATATATACAAAACACACATTAGATAATGTAAATGAGTATAAAATATGTATACAAAATACCTATGAAATAATCTAAATTCGTATCGAGTTAAATTAAGAAAATAACAATAAAATAATGTAATTTTGGATGAAAATATATATAGAAAACACACATAAAATAACCTAAATACAAATACAAATATACACATTAAATAATTTAAAATTGAATGAAATAAATATACAAAATAAACATAAAATAAGCTAAATTTGGAAAAAAATATATGTAAGAATACACATGAAATAATATAAATTTGTATGAAAATATATATAAATACACATAAAATAACATAAATTTGTATAAAATTTGTTTCAAAATATATACGAATACACACAATAAAATAACGTAAATTTTTATGAAAATGTATATATAAAACACACATAAAATAATTTAAATACGTAGAAAAATATATATACAAAATACACATAAAATAATGTAAATTCGTAAAAAATTAAATACACAAAATTCCAATAAAAGAATGTATATTTGTAGGAAAATATATATACAAAAAACAAATATAATAACTAAAATTTGCATAAAAATATATACAAAAATACTTAAAAATTATTTAAATTTGTTTGAAAATAGATATGCAAAATACACATAAAGTTAGGCAAATTTGTATTGAAATACATATAGAAAACTCACATAAAATAATGTAAATTTGTATGAAAATATATAAATAAATACATATAAAATAACGTAAATTTGGATAAAATATATATACAAAATATACATTAAATATTTTAAATATGTATAAAAATATATTATATTATATATATTTTTATTGATATTTGCGTTAATTATGTGTATTTTGTATATGTTTTCTCATAGAAATTTACATTATTTTATTGGTATTTTGTATATTTATTTTGATACGAATTACATGATTATTTGTGTATTTTGTACATTTTTTTATACGTATTTACATTATTTAATGTGTATTTTGTTTATATATTTTTATACAAATTTACGTTATTATATGTGTATTTGTATAAGTATTTTGATACAAATTTACATTATTTTATGTATTTTGTATATGTATTCATAGACTTCACAATCTCTTGACGGGAAACGGGGCGCGGGGCCGATTCGCAGGGGGCCGATTTTCAAAAATTTTAAATTTAAATATTTTCAAAACCAAAGCAGCTAGCGACCTGAAACTAAAACAGGCACCTCCCTTAGGCATATATGAGTCTCCATGAGCAGCGGTATCAAAAAATTCAAAGTCGTTCCCTAATAAAATCCCGATTAATTGTTTTTTATATAAGTATAACAAAACTTAAAAAGGCTATAAAATCCTCAGATTTTACGCTAGATGCACAAACATCACCAAATGCAGAGATAATCACTTATATTTTCAGAATCAATAGCAATATTTAGCATATCTTATAAGTTTTTGCCCGAAATAGCTACTTATTTTTTTTTATTTAGTGCAATTTTTACGTAAGTTTTAACATCTAATAAATCACTTAATTTTCACATTAGAAACTTAATACTTGAGGAAAGAATGCAGAAACATCTTAATTTTACTCAACAAAAGCAAAATATTCATTTTTCTATATACAATCACAACTTATTTTGGTTGAATTCCGATGTCACTATTGCCGCAGCACGTCTTGCCGGCTATCTGGCCCTCGTCCCTGAACAATCACTTTAGCCTTTTGGCCTATGACTTGTGGGGCCCCGGTCAGTTTCCTGGACTTGTACACGTCCCTGTTCCTCGCCGTCTCCTTCCTGCCCTCCTCGATACTGCTCCTCTTCCTGCCGGTCGGCTGCTTCAAGGCCTTGTTCTTCCTCGCTTCTGAGGTCACGTCCTTGGAGAAATTAGCACCGAAACAGTTGAAGAGGGACCTGCTGATGCGGCAAGATGGTGTTGGCCAGGTTGTGCCCTCCTGGCACCTGTACCCCTGCAAGGTCGGGTCTGAGGCCGCCAGGAACTCCAGGAGGTGCCTGAACCCGTCCCTGTGGCGCATGGCAAGGGAGAGGAACCTCAACCTGCGCTCCTTCTTGTCCTCCCTGCACATCAGGGAGTCCCACAGCGACATCCCGAAGGACGCCATGTGGGCCATTGGGAGAGATGGCCGCTTCAGGACCGCCCGGCCTGTCTCCAGCTCTCCCCTGTCGACCAGCTCGACCAGGGCGTCGAACATCACAGAGGGCGGGTCGCCCCTCTCGAGCTCCACGGTAATCTTCATCTCCTCCTGCTGGGCAAGCTCCTGCTTGCAGCACTCGGCCACAGAGGAGTTGGCCTGGACCTTCCTGGCCAGGTAGCCGGCGTCGTTGCCGACCGCGGCGAGGAGCAACTCGTCCGTCGGCGGGTCCAGCTGGTCGTCGGCCAGCTCCCTGGCAAGCTGGGCCAAGATCACCTCGTCGTCCTCCTTCTCCTCTGCCTTGGCCCGGTCCAGGTCGGCCTGCACGTCCCCGGGGAAGAACCCGACGAGCTTCAGCAAATGCAGGCGCTGGGCCAACCTGTTGCTCACCATGAAGTTCTGCACGCTCGTCCAGTTGTGGGGAAGGGTACAGAGACGATGAATAACTGTAGGTCCTTTACTTGGAGAGTAAACAGAGGCAGGACAGCGATAATCCTTTACAGAGGGGAAGTGCCCAGCTGACTGCGTGCCTAAGGCGAGTTAGGCGACGCGGGAACTGAGCTGAGTTGCCATGTAGGCACTAACTAAACGTACATTTCTTGTTTCCTAATACGTAAAACTGTGGACTTCACTATCCTACAGTTATCATTCATTTTACGTAAAGATTTCAACCTAAAGTTACGCAAATTTGCCAATTTTTACACAACGTTTTCAAAGTGCACGCATGGTGCTATTTTATATAAGTTACCTTGAATCCTCGACCAAATCACTCTAGAGACACTCCTGCCTGCTTGTATGCACTAAAACTTGAAGATTTCGTCCTGTTTCCACTTAAATTCGGAGTAAGAACGCAGAGTGTGTTTGAGTTGTCGCAGTGAAAGTCGCCATAACAATCGGCCCCTTACGCGAAGCCAGCGCGCCAAGACTGAAGAGATTTCCCGTCAACTAGTTGTGAAGTCTATGATGTATTTCAATTCAAATTTAGCTTATTTTATGTGTATTTTGTATATCTATTTATTTTAATACAAAATCAAATATTTTATGTTTTTTCGTATATATATTTTTATAAAAAATGGGTTATTTTATGGGTATTTTGCATCTTAATTTTCATACAAATTTATATTATTTTATTAATTTTTTCTGTATTTATTTTGATACGATTTTACATTATTTTATTTCTGTTTTGTATATATTTTTTTATACATATTTACATTATTTAATGTGTTTTTTGTATATATATTTGACACAAATTTACATTATTTTAAGTCCAGATGTTTATATATTTTCATTCAAATTTACATTATTTTATGTGTATTTTGTATATGTATTTCAATACAAATTTACCTAATTTTACATGTTTTTTGTATATTTATTTTCATACAAGTTTAAATTATTTTTGTGTATTTTTGTATATAGTTTTATACAAATTTAGGTTATTTTATGTGTATTTTGTATATCTATTTTCATACAAATACACATTCTTTTCATGATATTTTGTCTATTTATTTTGACACGAATTAACATTATTTAATGTGTATTTTGTATATATATTTTAATACGTATTTACATTATTTCAAGTGTATTTTGTATATATATTTCTATAGAAATCTACGTTATTTTATGTGTATTCGTATATATATTTTGAAACAAATTTACATTGTTTTATGTGTATTTTGCATATTTTTTCAATACAAATTTACCTTATTGTATGTGCATTTTGTATATTAATTTTAATACAAATTTGATTAATCTATGTGTATTTTTGTATATGTATTTTTTTTTAAATATGCTTTATTTTATGGGTATTTTGCATCTTTATTTTCATTCAAATTTACACTATTTTATTGATATTCTGTGTATTTATTTTGATATGATTTTACATTATTCTATGTGTATTTTGTATATATATTTTATATAAAATGTATTTGTTTTCATTTCATACAAATCTACATTATTTTATGTGTTTTTTGTACATGTATTTAAATACAAATTTAACTAGTTATATGTGTATTTTGTATATCTATTTTTTATGTATATTTTCATAGAAATTTACTCTATTTTATGAGTTTTCGTATATATATTTTGATACAAATTTACATTATTGATGTGTATTTTGCATATCTGTTTCAATACAAATTTACTTTATTGTACGTGCATTTTGAATATTTATTTTAATACAAATTTAATTATTTTATATGTATTTTTGTATATATATTTTTATGCAAATATGCGTTATTATATGGATATTTTGCATCTTTATTTTCATACAAATTTACATTATTTTATTGATAAATAAAATAATGTAAATTCGTATAAATGTAAATAAACAATATACCAATAAAAGAATGTGTATTTGTATAGATATAAATATACAAAATGAACATATTTATTTTGATTTGATTTAACATTATTCTATGTGTATTTTGTATATATTTTTTTTAAACATATTTACATTATTTAATGTTCATTTTGTATATATATTTTACCAAATTTACATTATTTTATGTGTATTTGTTTATATATTTTCATACAAATTTACATTATTTTATGTGTTTTTTGTATATATATTTTTCTACGTATTTAAATTATTTTATGTGTATTTTGTATATACATTTTCATAAAAAAATTACGTTATTTTATTGTGTGTATAAGTATATATTTTGATACAAATTTTATACAAATTCATGTTATTTAATGTGTATTTGTATATATATTTTCATACAAATTTATATTATTTTATGTGTATTTTTTCATATATTCCATTACAAATTTACCTTATTTTATGTTTATTTTGTATATTTATTTCATTCAATTTTAAATTATTTTATGTGTATATTTGTATTTGTATTTAGGTTATTTTATGTGTATTTTGTATATATATTTTCATCCAAAATTGCAATATTTTTTGGGTATTTTCTTAATTTAATTCGATACGAATTTAGATTATTTCATAGGTATTTTGTATACATATTTTTATACTCATTTACATTATCTAATGTGTGTTTTGTATATATATTTTTATGCAAATTTATTTTATGTTCATTTTTGTACATATATTTTTATAGAAATTTGCGTTATTTTATGTATATAGTTTTATATAAATTTACGTTATTTTATATTCATTTTGTATGTTTATATTTATACAAATACACATTCTTTTATTGGTATATTGTTTATTTACATTTATACGAATTTACATTATTTTATGTGTATTTTGTATACATATACAAAATACACATAAAATTAAGTTAATACGTATAAAAAAAATACGTATTAACTTAATTTTATGTGTATTTTGTATATGTATTTTTATAGAAATCTACGTTATTTTATGTGTATTCGTATATATATTTTGAAACAAATTTACATTATTTGATATGTATTTTGCATATCTATTTCAATACAAATTTACCTTATTGTATGTGCATTTTGTATATTTATTTTAATACAAATTCAAATATTTTATGTGTATTTTGGTATCAATAATTTTATAAAAAATGCGTTATTTTATAAGTATTTTGCATCTTAATTTTCATACAAATTTACATTATTTTATTAATATTCTGTGTATATATTTTGATACGATTTTACATTATTCTATTTGTGTTTTGTAATATTTTTTTATACATATTTACATTATTTAATGTGTATTTTGTATATATATTTCATACAAATTTTCGTTATAATATGTGTATTTGTTTATATAGTTTCTTTTAAATTTACATTATTTTATGTGTATTTTGTATATGTATTTCAATACAAATTAACCTGATTTTATGTGTATTTTGTATATTTCTTTTCATACAAATTTAAATTAAATTAATATATATTTGAATGAAAATAAATTTACAAAATACACATAACATAACTAAAATTTGTATTAAAATATATACAAAAATACATAGAAATAATTTGAGTTTGTATGAAAATAGATATACAAAATACACATAAAACTAGGTAAATTTCTTTTGAAATGTATATACAAAATACTCATAAAATATTGTAAATTTGTGTCAAAATATATAAACAAATACACATAAAATAACGTAAATTTGTATGAAAAATATATACAAAATACACATAAAATAATGTCAATTCGTTTCAAAATGAATGAGCAGAATATCAATAAAATAATGTAAATTTGTATGAAAATAAATATGCAAAATACTCAAAAAATAAAGCATATGTTTATAAAAATACAGATACAAAAATACACATCGAATAATTAAATTTGTATTAAAATTAATATACAAAATGCGTATATAATATATATATAATATATAATATTATTTTATTGGTATTTTGTTTATTTATTTTGATACGAATTACATGATTATATGTGTATTTTGTACACATTTTTCTATACGTATTTACATTATTTAATGCGTATTTTGTTTTTTTATATTCATACAAATTTACGTTATTATATGTGTATTTGTATAAATATTTTGATACAAATTTACTTTATTTCATGTATTTTGTATATATATTTCAATTCAAATTTAGCTTATTTTGTGTGTATTTTGTATATATTTTCATACAAATTTAATTACTTCTGTGTATTTTTGTATATAGTTTTATATAAATTTACGTTATTTTATGTGTATTTTATATATTTATATTTATACAAATACACATTCTTTTATTGGTATTTTGTTTATTTATTTTGATACGAATTTACATTATTTTATGTGTATTTTGTATACATTTTTTTATACGTATTTACTTCATTTTATGTGTATTTTGAATATATATTTTTATAGAAATCTACGTTATTTTATGTGTATTCGTATACATATTTTGATACAAATTTACATTGCTTTATATGTATTTTGCATATCTATTTCAATACAAATTTACCTTATTATATGTTTTTTTTATATATTTATTTTAATACAAATCTAATTTTTTATGTGTATTTTTTGTATATATATTTAAAAAAAAAGCGTTATTTAATGGGTATTTTGCCTCTTTATTTTCATACAAATTTACATTATTTTATTAATATTCTGTGTATTTATTTTGATACGATTTTACATTATTCTGTTTGTGTTTTGTATATATTTTTTTATACGAATTTACGTTATTTTAAGTGTATTTGTATATGTATTTCCATACAAATTTACCTAAATTTATGTGTATTTTGTATATTGATTTTCATACCAATTTAAAATATTTTTTGTGTATTTTTGTATATAGTTTGATACAAATTTAGGTTATTTTATGTGTATTTTGAATATATATTAAATATATATACAAAATACATATGAAATTATGTAAATACGTATAAAAATATATATACAAAATACATATCAAATAATGTAAATTCGAATTAAAATAAATAAACAAAATACCAATAAAAGAATGTGTATTTGGATAAATATAAATATACAAAATACACATACAAAATAAACATAAAATAAGGTAGATTTGTAATAAAATATATGTACAAAATACACATAAAATAATGTAAATTTATATGAAAATATATATACAAATACACATTAAATACCATGAATTTGTATAAAAATATATGTTCAAAATATATATTAAATAATGTAAAAGCGTATAAAAATATATATACAAAGTACATATAAAATGGAAATTAAGATGCAAAATACCTATAAAATAACGCATTTTATAAAAAATTATTGATACCAAAATACACATAAAATATTTGAACTTGTATTAAAATAAATATACAAAATGCACATATAATAAGGTAAATTTGTATTGAAATAGATATGCAAAATACATATAAAATAATGTAAATTTGTTTCAAAATATATATACGAATACTCATAAAATAACGTAGATTTCTATAAAAATACATATTCAAAATACACATAAAATTAAGTAAATACGTATAAAAAAATGTATACAAAATACACATAAAATAATGTAAATTCGTATAAATGTAAATAAACAATATACCAATAAAAGAATGTGTATTTGTATAAATATAAATATACAAAATGCACATAAAATAACGTAAATTTATATAAAACAATATACATAAAATAACACAAATTTCTATAAAAATATATGTACAAAAATGAACATTAAACAAATTTGCATAAAAATATATATACAAAACACATATTAGATAATGTAAATGAGTATAAAAATATGTATACAAAATAGCTATGAAATAATCTAAATTCGTATCGAATTAAATTAAGAAATACCAATAAAATAATGTAATTTTGGATGAAAATATATATACAAAATACACATAACATAACCTAAATACAAATACAAATATACACATAAAATAATTTAAAATTGAATGAAATAAATATACAAAATAAACAAAAAATAAGGTAAATTTGTAATGAAATATATGAAAAAATACACATAAAATAATATAAATTTGTATGAAAATATATATACAAATACAAATTAAATAACATGAATTTGTATAAAATTTGAATCAAAATATATACTTATACACATAATAAAATAACGTAATTTTTTTATGAAAATGTATATACAAAATACACATAAAATAATTTAAATACGTAGAAAAATATATATACAAAAAACACATAAAATATATTTTTCTACGTATTTACATTATTTTATGTGTATTTTGTATATATATTTTAATAAAAATTTACATTATTTTATTGTGTGTATTCCTATTTATTTTGATACAAATTTTATACAAATTCATGCTATTTTATGTGTATTTGTATATATATTTTCATACAAATTTATATTATTTTACGTGTATTTTTACATATTTTTCATTACAAATTTACCTTATTTTATGATTATTTTGTATATTTATTTCATTCAATTTTAAATTATTTTATGTGTATATTTGTATTTGTATTTACGTAATTTTATGTGTATTTTCTATATATATTTTTATCCAAAATTACGTTATTTTATTGGTATTTTCTTTATTTAACTCGATACGAATTTAGATTTTTTCATAGGTATTTTGTATACATATGTTTATACTCATTTACATTATGTAATGTGTGTATTGTATATATTTTTTAGTGCAAATTTATTTTATGTACATTTTTGTACATATATTTTTATAGAACTTTATTTATTTTATGTGTATTTTCTATATGTTTTCTCATAAAAATTTACATTATTTTATTGGTATTTTGTTTATTTATTTTGATACGAATTACATGATTATATGTGTATTTTGTATATATTTTTTATACCTAATTACATTATTTAAACTGTATTTTGTTTATATATTTTTATATAAAATTTACGTAATTATACGTGTATTTGTAAAAATATTTTGATACAAATTTACTTTATTTTATGTATTTTGTACATATATTTCAATTCAAATTAAGCTTATTTTGTGTGTATACATTGTTTTATGTGTATTTTGCATATCAATATAAATTTACCTTATTGTATGTGCATTTTGTATATTTATTTTAATACAAATTAAAAAAAATTATATGTATTTTGGTAAATATATTTAAAATAAATGCGTTATTTTATGGATATTTTGCTCTTTTACTTTCATACAAATTTACATTATTTTATTAATATTCTGTGTATTTATTTTGTTACGATTTTACATTATTCTATTTGGGTTTTGTATTTTTTTTATACATATTTACATTACTTAATGTGTATTTTGTATATATATTTTATACAAATTTACGTTATTTTAAGTGTATTTGTTTATGTATTTTCATTCAAATTTACATTATTTTATGTGTATTTTGTAAATGTATTTCAATACAAATTTACCTAATTTTATGTGTATTTTGTATACTTATTTTCAAACAAATTTAAATTATTTTTGTGTATTTTTGTAAATAGTTTTATACAAATTTACGTTATTTTATGTGTATTTTGTATATCTATTTTCATACAAATACACATGCTTTTATTGATATTTTGTTTATTTATTTTGACACGAATTTACATTATTTAATGTCTATTTTGTATATATATTTTTCTACGTATTTACAGCATCTCAAGTGTATTTTGTATATATATTTCTATAGAATTCTGCGTTATATTATGGGTATTCGTATATATATTTTGAAACAAATTTACATTGTTTTATGTGTATTTTGCATATTTTTTTAATAAAAATTTACCTTATTGTATGTGCATTTTGTATATTAATTTTACTACTAATTTAATTATTGAATGTGTATTTATGTATATGTATTTTTATAAAAAAAAAAAATGCTTTATTTTATTGGCATTTTGCATCTTTATTTTCATACAAATTTACATTATTTATTGATATTTTGTGTATTTATTTTGATACGATTTTATATTATTTTCTATGTGTATTTTTATATATATTTAATACAAATGTACTTTATTTTATGTGTATTTGTTTTCATTTCATACAAATTTTCATTACTTTATGTGTATTTTGTACATGTACAAATTTGTACAAATTTAACTAATTATATGTGTATTTTGTATATCAATTTTCATAAAAATTGAAATAATTTTTTTTTTTGTTTGTATATATTTTTATACAAATTTTCGTTATTTTATGTGTATTTTGTATATTTATTTTCCTACAAATATACGTTCTTTTATCGGAATTTTGTTTGTTTATTTTGATACAAATTTTAGGTGTATTTGATATGCGTTATTATATGGGTATTTTGCATCTTTATTTTAATACAAATTTAAATTATTTTCTTGATATTCTGTTTATTTATTTTGATACGATTTAACATTATTTTATGTGTATTTTGTATATATATTTTTATACATATTTACATTATTTAATGTATATTTTGTATATATATTATATGGAAATTTATGTTATTTTATGTGTATTTGTTTATATATTTTTATACAAATTTACATTATTATATGTGTTTTTTGTATATGTATTTCAATAAAAATTTACCTAATTTTAAGTGTATTTTGCATATCTATTTTCAAATAAATTTAAACTATTTTTGTGTATTTTTGTATTTATTTTTCAAAATTTTAGTTTTTTGATTTGTATTTTGTATATATATTTTACTACGAATATACATTCTTTTATTAGAATTTTGTTTATTTATTTTGATACGAGTTTACATTATTTTATGTGTATTTTGTATATATATTTTTCTACGTATTTACATTATTTTATGTGTATTTTGTATATATATTTAATAAAAATTTACATTATTTTATTGTGTGTATTCGTATTTATTTTGATTCAAATTTTATACAAATTCATGTTATTTTATGTGTATTTGTATATATATTTTCATACAAATTTATATTATTTACGTGCATTTTACATATTTTCATTACAAATTAACCTTATTTTATGATTATTTTGTATATTTATTTCACCAATTTTAAATTATTTTATGTGTATATTTGTTTTTTGTATTTACGTAATTTTATGTGTATTTTCTATATATATCTTCATCCAAAATTACATTATTTTATTGGTATTTTCTTTATTTAACTCGATACATATTTAGATTTTTCATATGTATTTTGTATATATATTTATACTCATTTACATTATGTAATGTGAGTTTGTATATATTTTTAATGCAAATTTATTTTATGTGCATTTTGTACATATATTTTATAGAATTTATTTATTTTATGTGTATTTTGTATATGTTTTCATAAAATTTACATTATTTTATTGGTATTTTGTTTATTTATTTTGATACGAATTACATGATTATATGTGTATTTTGTATATATTTTTATACGTAATTACATTATTTAATGTGTATTTGTTTATATATTTTATATAAAATTGTGTATTTGTAAAATATTTTGATACAAATGTACTTTTGTTTTATGAAAAATATTTTGTACATATATTGCAATTCAAATTAAGCTTATTTTGTTTGAATTTTGAATATCTATTTTCATACAAATTTAATTACTTCTGGCATCTTTGTATATTGTTTTATATAAATTTATAAAATTATATGCATTTGTATATTTATATTTATACAAGTACATAAAATAACGTAAATTTCCATAAAAATATATATACAAAACACACATGATAATGTAAATGCGTGTAAAATATGTATACAAAATACCTATGAAATAATGTAAATTCGTATCAAAATAAATAACAAAATATCAATAAAATAATGTAATTGTATGAAAATATATATAGAAAATACATAAAATAACCTAAATACAAATACATATAAAATACACATAAAATAAGTTAAATTTGAAGGAAATAAATATTCAAAATAAACATAAAATTACGTAAATTTGTAAAGAAATATATGTAAAATACACATAAAATAATGTAAATTTGAATGAAAATATTTATACAAATACTCATAAATTAATATGAATTTGTATAAAATTTGTATAAATTACATACGAATACACACAATAAAATAAAATAACGCATTTTATGAAAATATATACAAAATACACATAAAATAATGCAAATAAGAAAAATATATACAAAATACACATAAAATAATGTAAATTGTATCAGAATAAATAGATAAAATTCAATAAAAGAATGTATATTTTAGGAAAATATATATAGAAAATACACATAAGATAACTAAAATTTGAATAAAACTATATAGAAAACACAAAAATTATTTTAATTTGTTTGAAAATAGATATATAAAATACACATAAAATTAGGTAAATTTGTATTGAAATACATATACAAAATACACATAAAATAATGTAAATTTGAATGAAAATACATAAACAAATACACTTAAAATAACGTAAATTTGTATAAAATATATAATGTAAAATCGTGTCAAAATAAATACACAGAATATTAATAAAGTAATGTAAATTTGTATGACAATAAAGAAGCAAAATACCCATAAAATAACGCATTTTTTAAAAAATATATATACAAAAAAAACACATAATTTTTTTTATTTGTATTAAAATAAATATACAAAATACACATACAATAAGGTAAATCTGTATTGAAATAGATATGCAAAATACATATAAAACAATGTAAATTTGTTTCAAAATATATATACGAATACACATAAAATAACGTAGATTTGTATAAATATATAATACACAATACACATAAAATGATGTATATACGTATAAAAATATATATACAAAATAAATATAAAATTATGTAAGTTAGTTTATTAATAAATAAACTAAATACCAATAAAAGAATGTGTATTTGTATAAATATAAATATACAAAACACACATAAAATAACGTAAATTTGTATAAAACTATATACAAAAATATACACAGAAGTAATTAAATTCGTATGAAAATAGATATACAAATTACAGATAAAATAAGCTAAATTTGAATTGAAATGTATATACAAATTATATAAATATATATGTAAATTTATATCAAAATATTTATAAATATATATATAATAACGTAAATATATTTAAATATATATAAACAAAATACACATTAAGTAATGGAAATACGTATAAAAAATATGTACAAAATACATATATAATCATGTAATTCGTATCAAACTAAATAAACAAAATAGCAATAAAATAAAGTAAATTTGTATGAGAAATACAAATACATATACAAATTAATTACAAATTAATACAAATTGAAATGACGTAAATACGTATAAAATATATATATACAATAACGCACATTAAATAAAAATATATGTCCAAAATGAACGTAAAATAAATTAACTTTGATAAAATATATATACAAAACACATTAAATAATGTAAATGCGTACATAAAATAACCTAAATTTGTATAAAACTATATACAAAAATACACAAAATAATTTAAATTTGTCTGAAAAGAAATATACAAAATACACATAAAATTAGGTTAATTTGTATTGAAATAAATATACAAAATACACATAAAATAATGTAAATTTAAAAGAAAATATATAAACAAATACACATATAATAACGTAGATTTATAATAAATATATATACAAAATACACATTAAATAATGTAAATATGTATAAAAAATATATATACAAAACACAAATAGAATAAAGTAAAATCGTATCAAAATATATACACAGAATATTAATAAAATAATGTAAATTTGTATGAAAATTAAGATGCAAAATACCTATAAAATAACGCATTTTTTATAAAATTATTGATACCAAAATAACATAAAATATTTGAATTTGTATCAAAATAAATATACAAAATGCACATACAATAAGGTAAATTTGTATTGAAATAAATATGCAAAATACATATAAGATAATGTAAATTTGTTTCAAAATATATATGCGAATACACATAAAATAACGTAGATTTCTATAAAAATACATATACAAAATACACATAAAATTAAGTAAATACGTATAAAAAAATGTATACAAAATACACATAAAATAATGTAAATTCGCATAAATATAAATAAACAATATACCAATAAAAGAATGTGTATTTGTATAAATATAAATATACAAAATGCACATAAAATAACGTTAATTTATATAAAACTATATACATAAAATAACGCAAATTTCTATAAAATATATATACAAAATGAACATAAAATAAGTTAAATTTGCATAAAATATATATACAAAACACACATTAGATAATGTAAATGAGTATAAAATATGTATACAAAATACCTATGAAATAATCTAAATTTGTATCGAATTAAATTAAGAAAATACCATATAATAATGTAATTTTCGATGAAAATATATATACAAAATACATAAAATAACCTAAATACAAATACAAATATACACATAAAATAATTTAAAATTGAATGAAATAAATATACAAAATAAGCATAAAATAAGGTAAATTTGTAATGAAATATATGAAAAAATACACATAAAATAATATAAATTTCTATGAAAATATATATACAAATACACATTAAATAACATGAATTTGTATAAAATTTGTATCAAAATATATACAAATACACACAATAAAATAACGTAATTTTTTATGAAAATGTATATACAAAATACACATAAAATAATGTAAATTTGTATAAAAATATATAAACAAATACACATAAAATAATGTAAATTTGGATAAAATAGATATACCAACTAAACCTTAAATAATGTAAATATGTATAAAAAATATATACAAAATACACATAGAATAATGTTAAATCTTATCAAAATAAATAAACAGAATATCAATAAAATAATGTAAATTTGTATGAAAATAAAGATGCAAAATACCCATATAGTAACGTATATTTGTATAAAAATATATATACAAAAATACATGTAAAATAATTAAATTTGTATTAAAATAAATAAACAAAAAGCACTTACAATAAAGGAAATTTTTATTGAAATAGATATGCAAAATACACATCAGTAATGTAAATTTGTATCAAAATATATATACGAATACTCATAAAATAGATTAAACTTCTATGAATATATATATAGAAAATAGATATACAAAATACACATATAACTAGTTAAATTTGTATTTAAATACATGTACAAAAAATACATAAAATAATGAAGATTTGTATGAAATGAAAACAAATATATTTTATATAATACACATAGAATAATGTAAAATCATACCAAATAAATACACAGAATATCAATAAAATAATGTAAATTTGTATGAAAATAAAGATGCAAAATACCCATAAAATAAAGCATATTTTTATAAAAATACATACACAAAAATACACATAGATTAACAAAATTTGTATTAAAATTAATATACAAAATGCACATACAACAATGTAAATTTGTATCGAAAAAATATGCAAAATACACATAAAACAATGTAAATTTGTTTCAAAATATATATACGAATACACATAAAATAACGTAGATTTCTATAGAAATATATATACAAAATACACTTGAAATAATGTAAATACGTATAAAAATATATATACAAAATACACATTAAATAATGTTAATTCGTGTCAAAATAAATAAAAAAAATATCATGAAAAGAATGTGTATTTGAATGAAAATAGATATACAAAATACACATAAAATAACCTAAATTTGTATAAATTTGTATGAAATATATATAGAAAATACACATTAAATAATGTAAATATGTATAAAAAAATATATACAAAACACAAATAGAATAATGTAAAATCGTATCAAAATAAATACACAGAATATTAATTAAATAATGTAAATTTGTATGAAAATAAAGATGCAAAATAGCCATAAAATAACGCATTTTTTTATAAAAATATATATACCAAAATACACATAAAATATTAAAATTTGTATTAAAATAAATATAAAAAATGCACATACTGTAAGGTAAATTTGTATTGAAATAGATATTCAAAATACATATAAAACAATGTAAATTTGTTTCAAAATATATATACGAATACACATAAAATAACGTTGATTTCTATAAAAATATATACAAAATACACATAAAATGAAGTAAATACGTATAAAAAAATGAATACAAAATACACAGAAAATTCGTATCAAAATAAATAAACAATATACCAGTAAAATAATGTGTATTTGTATAAATATAAATATACAAAATACATATAAAATATCGTAAATTTGTATAAAACTATATACAAAAATACACAGAACAAATACACATTCTTTTATTGGTGTTTTGTTTATTTATTTTGTTTCGAATTTATATTATTTTATGTGTATTTTGTTTACATTTTTATATACGTATTTACCTAATTTTATGTGTATTTTGTATATATATTTTTATAGAAATCTACGCTATTTTATATGTATTCGTATATATATTTTCAAACAAATTTACAATTTTTTATATGTATTTTTGCATATCTCTTTCAACAGAAGTTTACATTATTGCATGTGCATTTTGTATATTTATTTCAATACAAATTTAAATATTTAATATGTATTTTGGTATATATATTTTTATAAGAAATGCGCTATTTGATGGGAATTTTGCATCTATATTTTCATAAAAATTTACATTCTTTTATTAATATTCGCTGTATTTATTTTGATACGATTTTACATTATTCTATTTGTTTTTTGTATATATTTTTTTTATACATATTTACATTATTTAATGTGTATCTTGCATATATATTACATACAAATTTATTATCTATTATTTATTTTCATACAAATACACATTCTTTTCATGATATTTTGTTTATTTATTTTGTCACGAATTTACATTACTTAATATGTATTTTATATATATATATATATATATATATATATATATATATATATATATATATATATATATATATATATATATATATATATATATATATATATATATATATATATATATATATATATATATATATATATATATATATATATATATTTTTTTTTTTTACGTATTTACATAATTTCATGTGTATTTTGTATATATATTTCTATAGAAATCTACGTTATTTAATGTGTATTCGTATATATTTTGAAACAAATTTACACTGTTTTATTTGTATTTTGCGTTTTTTTTTTCAATACAAATTTACCTTATTGTATGTGTGCATTTTGTATATTAATTTTAATACAAATTTAATTATTCTATGTGTATTTTTGTTTATGTATTTAAAAAAAAAATGCTTTATCTTATGGGTATTTTGCATCTTTATTTGCATACAAATTTAAATTATTTTATTGATATTCTGTGTACCTATTTTGATACGATTTTACATTATTCTATGTATAACAAAAATGAATACAGAATACACAAAAATAGATATGCAAAATACATATAAACAATGTAAATTTGTTTCAAAATATATATACGAATACACATGAAATAAGGTAGATTTCTATAAAAATATATATACAAAATACACATAAAATTAAGTAAATACGTATAAAAAATGTATACAAAATACACATAATATAATGTAAATTAGTATCAAAATAAATAAACAAAATACCAACAAAAGAATGTGTATTTGTATAAATATATATATACAAAATACACATTAAATAATATAAATTTGTTTAAAGCTATACAAAATACACATGAAAATTTTAATGATGTAAATACGTATAAAAATATATATACAAAATACACATTAAATAATGTAAATTCGCGTCAAAATAAATAAACAAAATATCAATAAAAGAATGTGTATTTGTATGAAAATAGAAATACAAAATACACATAAAATAACCTAAATTTGTATCAAACTATATACAAAAATACACAATTTTTTTTAAAATTTGTATGAAAATAAATATACAAAATACACATAAAATTAGGTAAACTTGTATTGAAATACATACACAAAATACACATAAAATAATGTAAATTTGAATGAAAATATATAAACAAATACACTTAAAACAACGTAAATTTGTATAAAAAAAATATGTACAAAACACAAATAGAATAATGTAAAATCGTATCAAAATAAATACACAGAATATTAATAAAATAATGTAAATTTGTATGAAAATAATGAAGCAAAATACCCATAAAATAACGCATTTTTTTATTTATAAAAATATATATACCAAAATACACATCAAAAAATTAAATTTGAATTAAAATAAATATACAAAAAACACATACAATAAGGTAAATTTGTATTGAAATAGATATGCAAAATACATATAAAACAATGTAAATTTGTTTCAAAATATATATACGAATACACATAAAATAACGTAGATTTCTATAAAAATATATATACAAAATACACATAAAATGAAGCAAATACGTAAAAAAATGTATACAAAAAACACATAAAATAATGTAAATTCGTATCAAAATAAATAAACGAAATACCAATAAAAGAATGTGTATTTGTATAAATACAAATATACAAAATACACATAAAATAACGTAAATTTATATAAAACTATATACAAAAATACGCAGAAGTAATTAAATTTGTATGAAAATATATACAAAATACACACAAAATAAGCTAAATTTGAATTGAAATATATATACAAAATACATGAAATAAAGTAAATTTGTATCAAAATATTTATACAAATACACATATGATAACGTAAATTTTTATGAAAATATATAAAATGAAAATAATGAAGCAAAATACCCATAAAATAACGCATTTTTTTATTTATAAAAATATATATACCAAAATACACATCAAAAATTACATTTGTATTAAAATAAATATACAAAAAACACATACAATAAGGTAAATTTGTATTGAAATAGATATGCAAAATACATATAAAACAATGTAAATTTGTTTCAAAATATATATACGAATACACATAAAATAACGTAGATTTCTATAAAAATATATATACAAAATACACATAAAATGAAGTAAATACGTAAAAAAATGTATACAAAAAACACATAAAATAATGTAAATTCGTATCAAAATAAATAAACAAAATACCAATAAAAGAATGTGTATTTGTATAAATATAAATATACAAAATACACATAAAATAACGTAAATTTATATAAAACTATATACAAAAATACGCAGAAGTAATTAAATTTGTATGAAAATATATACAAAACACACAAAATAAGCTAAATTTGAATTGAAATATATATACAAAATACATGAAATAAAGTAAATTTGTATCAAAATATTTATACAAATACACATATGATAACGTAAACTTTTATGAAAATATATAAACAAAATACACATTAAATAATGTAAATACGTATAAAAAAAAATATGTAAAAAAAACACATATAATCATGTAATTCGTATCAAAATAAATAAACAAAATACCAATAAAATAATATAATTTGTATGAGTAAACGTGTATGTTGCATATTTTTTCAATACAAATTTACCTTATTATATACGCATTTTGTATATTAATTTTAATACAAATTTAATTATTCGATGTGTATTTTTGTATCTGTATTTTTATAAACATATGCTTTATTTTTTGGGTATTTTGCATCTTTATTTTCATACAAGTTTACATTATTTTATTGATATTCTGCTCATTCATTTTGATACGAATTGACATTATTCTATGTGTATTTTGTATATATTTTTCATACAAATTTACGTTATTTTATGTGTATTTGTTTATATATTTTGACATAAATTTACAATATTTTATGGGTATTTTGTATATACATTTCAAAAGAAATTTACCTAGTTTTATGTGTATTTTGTATATCTATTTTCATACAAACTCAAATTATTTCTATTTATTTTTGTATATATTTTAATACAAATTTTAGTTATGTTATGTGTATTTTGTAAATTTATTTTCATTTAAATATATATTATTTTATTGGTGTTTTGTTGATTTATATTGATACGAATTTACATTATTTTATATGTACTTTGTATATATATTTTTATACGCTTTTACATTATTTAATATTTGTTTTGAATATATATTTTTATACAAATTCATGGTATTTTATGTATATTTGTATATATATTTTTATATAAATTTACATTATTTTATGTGTATTTTGTACATATATTTTTTTACAAATCTACCTTATTTTATATTTATTTTGTATGTGTATTTTGTATACTTATATTTATCCAAATACACATTCTTTTATTGGTATTTTGTTTATTTATTTTGATTCGAATTTATATTATTTTATGTGTATTTTGTATACATTTTTTTATACGTATTTACTTAATTTTATGTGTATTTTGTATATATATTTTTATAGAAATCTACGTTTTTTTTATTTGTATTCGTATATATATTTTGAAACAAATTAACATTGTTTTATATGTATTTTTGCATATCTCTTTCAATACAAATTTACCTTATTGTATGTGCATTTTGTATATTTATTTCAATGCAAATTTAAATATTTTATGTGTATTTTGGTATATATATTTTTATAAGATTACGAAAATTTGAATAAAAATATATCTAAAAAAACAAAAACAAAAATTTAATTTGTATGAAAATAGATATACAAAATACACATATTATTAGTTAAATTTGTATTTAAATACATGAACAAAATACACATAAAATAATGTAAATTTGTATGAAATGAAAACAAATTCACATAAAATTCCCGTCAAAATAAATAAACAAAATATCAATAAAATAATGTGTATTTGTATGAAAATAGATATACAAAATACACATAAAATAACCTAAATTTGTATCAAACTATATACAAAAATACACAAAAATATTTTAAATTTGTATGAAAATATAAATATACAAAATACACATAAAATTAGGTAAATTTGTATTGAAATACATACACAAAATTCACATAAAATAATGTAAATTTGAATGAAAATACATAAACAAATACACTTAAAATAACGTAAATTTGTATAAAAAATATGTACAAAACACAAATAGAATAATGTAAAACCGTATCAAAATAAATACACAGAATATTAATAAAATAATGTAAATTTGTATGAAAAAAAAATACGTCTAAAAAATATGTACAAAATACACATATAATCATGTAATTCGTATCAAAATAAATAAACAATATACCAATGAAATAATATAAATTTGTATGAAAAAACATATACAAAAAACACATAAAATAACGCAAATTTCTATGAAAATATATGTACAAAAATGCACATCAAATAAATTTGCATAAAAATATGAGTATAAAAAAAATATGAGTATAAAAATATGTATACAAAATACCTATGAAATAATCTAAATTCGTATCGAATTAAATTAAGAAAATACCAATAAAATAATGTAATTTTGGATGAAAATATATATAGAAAATACTCATAAAATGACCTAAATACACATACAAATAGACACATAGAATAATTTAAAATTGAATGATATAAATATACAAAATAAACATAAAATAAGGTAAATTTGTAATGAAATATATGTAAAAATAGACATAAAATAATATAAATTTGTATCAAAATATATATATACAAATACACATTAAATAACAAGAATTTGTATAAAATTTGTATTAAAATAAATATACAAAATGCACGTACAATAAAGTAAATTTGTATTGAAATAGATATGCAAAATACACATTAATAATGTGAATTTGTATCAAAATATATATACGAATACTCATAAAATAGAGTAAATTTCTATGAAAATATACATACAAAATAGATATACAAAATACACATATAACTAGTTAAATTTGTATTTAAATACATGTACAAAAAACACATAAAATAATGTAGATTTGTATGAAATGAAAACAAATACATTTTATATAAAATATATATACAAAATACACATAGAATAATTTAAATTCATATAAAAATAAATACACAGAATATTAATAAAATAATGTAAATTTGTATGAAAATAAAGATGCAAAATACCCATAAAATAAAGCATATTTTTATAAAAATACATATACAAAAATACACATAGATTAATCAAATTTGTATTAAAAATAATATACAAAATGCACATACAATTAGGTAAATTTGTATTAAAAAAATATGCAAAATACACATAAAACAATGTAAATTTGTTTCAAAATATATATACGAATACACATAAAATAACGCAGATTTCTATAGAAATATATATACAAAATACACTTGAAATAATATAAATACGTATAAAAATATATAAACAAAATACAAATTAAATAATGTTAATTCGTGTCAAAATAAATAAACAAAATATCATGAAAAGAATGTGTATTTGTATGAAAATAGATATACAAAATACACATAAAATAACCTAAATTTGTAAAAAACTATATACAAAAATACACAAAAATAATTTAAACTTGTATGAAAATAAATATACAAAAAACATATAAAATTAGGTAAATTTGTATTGAAATACATATACAAAATACACATAAAATAATGTAAATTTGAATGAAAATATATAAACATATAGACTTAAAATAACGTAAATTTGTATCAAATATATATACAAAAAACTCATTAAATAATGTAAATATGTATAAAAAAATATATACAAAACACAAATAAAATAATGTAAAATCGTATCAAATAAATACAGAAAATATTAATAAAATAATGTAAATTTGTATGAAAATTAAGATGCAAAATACCCATAAAATAATGCATTTTTTATAAAAATATATATACGAAAAAACATAAAATATTTGATTTTGTATTAAAATAAATAGATATACAAAATACACATAAAATAAGCTAAATTTGAATTGAAATATATATACAAAATACACATAAAATAATGTAAATTCGTATCAAAATAAATAAACAAAATACCAATAAAAGAATGTGTATTTGTATAAATATAAATATACAAAATACACATAAAATAACGTAAATTTGTATTAAACTATATACAAAAATACACAGAAGTAATTAAATTTGTATGAAAATATATATACAAAATAAAAATAAAATAAGCTAAATTTGAATTGAAATGTATATACAAAATACATAAAATAATGTAAATTTGTATCAAAATACTTATACAAATACACATATAATAACGTAAATTTGTATAAAAATATATAAACAAAATACACATTAAATAATGTAAATACGTATAAAAAAAATGTACAAAATACACAAATAATCATGTAATTCGTATCAAAATAAATAGACAAAATACCAGTAAAATAATGTAAATTTCTATGAGAAAACATATACAAAATACACATAAATAACGCAAATATCAATAAAAAAATATATAATATAATATATTTTTATTCATATTTAATTTATTTAATGTATATTTTGTATATATATTTTATCAAAATTTACGTGATTTTATATGTATTTGTTTATATATTTTCATACAAATTTACATTATTTGATGTGAGTTTTGTATATGTATTTCAATACAAATTTGCCTAACTTTATGTGTATTTTGCATATCTATTTTCAAACAAATTTAAATTATTTTTGTGTATTTTTGTATATATTTTTATACAGATTTTAGTTATTTTATTTGTTTTTTGTATATATATTTTCCTACAAATATACATTCTTTTATTGGAATTTTGTGTATTTAATTTTTTACGAATTTACATTATTATATGTGTATTTTGTATATATATTTTTCTACGTATTTAAATTATTTTATGTGTATTTTATATATACATTTTCATAAAAATTTACGTTATTTTATTGTGTGTATTCGTATATATTTTGAAACAGATTTTATACAAATTCATGTTATTTTATGTGTATTTGTATATATATTTTCATACAAATTTATATTATTTTATGTGTATTCTTACATATATTTTATTACAAATTTACCTTATTTTATGTTTATTTTGTATATTTATTTCATTCAATTTTAAATTATTTAATGTGTATATTTGTATTTGTATTTAGGTTATTTTATGTGTGTTTTCTATATATATTTTCATCCAAAATTACATTATTTTATTGTTATTTTCTTAATTTAACTCGATACGAATTTAGATTTTATGTGTATTTTGTATATATATTTTTATAGAAATCTACGTTATTTTATCTGCATTCGTATATATATTTTGAAACAAATTTACATTGTTTTATGTGTATTTTGCATATCTATTTGAATACAAATTTACCATATTTTATGTGCATTTTGTATATTTATTGTAATACAAATTTAAATATTATATGTGTATTTTGGTATATATATTTTCATAAAAAATGCATTGTTTTAAGGGTATTTTGCATCTTTATTTTCATACAAATTTACATTATTTTATTAATATTTTGTGTATTTATTTTGATACTATTTTACATTATTCTATTTGTGTTTTGTATATATTTTTTTATACATATTTACATTATTTAATGTGTAATTTCTATATATATTTCATACACATTTACGTTATTTTAAGTGTATTTGTTTATATATTTTCATTAAAATTTACATTATTTTATGTGTATTTTGTATATGTATTTCAATAGAAATTTAACTAGTTTTATGTGTATTTTGTATATATATTTTTATACAAATTTAAATTATTTTTGTTAATTTTTTTAATAGTTTTATACAAATTTACAATATTTTATGTGTATTTTGTATATCTATTTTCATACAAATACACATGCTTTTATTGATATTTTGTTTATATATTTTGATGCGAATTTACATTATTTAATGTGTATTGTGTATATATTTTTTTATACGTATTTACGTCATTTCATGTGTATTTTGTATATATATTTCTATAGAAATATACGTTATTTTATGTGTATTCATATATATATTTTGAAACAAATATACATTGTTTTATGTGCATTTTGTATATTTTTTCAATACAAATTTACCTTATTGTACGTGCATTTTGTATATAAATTTTAATACAAATTTAATTATTGTATGTGTATTCTTGTATATGTATTTTTAAAAAAATATGCTTTATTTTATGGGTATTTTGCATCTTTATTTTCATACAAAATTACACTATTTTATTCATATTCTGTGTATTTATTTTGATACGATTTTTCATTATTCTTTGTATATTTTGTATATCTATTTCATACAAATGTACGTTATTTTATGTGAATTTGTTTTCATTTCATACAAATTTACATTATTTTATGTGTATTTTGTACATGTATTTAAATACAAATTTAACTAATTATATGTGTATTTTGTATATCTATTTTCATACAAATTGAAATATATTTTTTTGTTTTTTTGTATATATTTTTATTCAAATTTTCGTAATTTTATGTGTATTTTGTATATTTATTTTCCTACAAATATACGTTCTTTTATCGGAATTTTGTTTATTTATTTTGATACGAATTTTCATTTTTTTAGGTGTATTTGATATATATATTTTTATACTTATTTACATAATTTTATATGTATATTGAATATATATTTTCATAGAAATTTACTCTATATGTATATACAAAAAAACACAAAAATAATTTAAATCCGTATGAAAATAAATATACAAAATACACATAAAATTAGGTAAATTTGTATTGAAATACATATACAAAATACACTTAAAATAATGTAAATTTGAATGAAATTATATAAACAAATACACTTAAAATAACGTTAATTTGTATAAAATATATATAAAAAATACACATTAAATAATGCAAATATGTATAAAAAAATATATACAAAACACAAATAGTATAATATAAAATCGTATCAAAATATATACACAGAATATTAATAAAATAATGTACATTTGTATGAAAACTAAGGTGCAAAATACCTATAAAATAACGCATTTTTTATAAAATTATGTATACCAAAATACACATAAAATATTTGAATTTGTATTAAAATAAATATACAAAATGCACATACAATAAGGTAAATTTGTATTGAAATAGATATGCAAAAAACATATAAAACAATGTAAATTTGTTTCAAAATATATATACGAATACACATAAAATAACGTAGATTTCTATAAATATATATATACAAAATACAAATAAAATTAAGTAAATACGAATCAATAATGTATACAAAATACACATAAAATAATGTAAATTCGTATAAATATAAATAAACAAAATACCAATAAGAGAATGTGTATTTGTATAAATATAAATATACAAAATGCACATAAAATAACGTAAATTTGTATAAAACTATATACAAAAATACACAGAAGTAATTAAATTTGTATGAAAATACATATACAAAATACACACAAAATAAGCTAAATTTGAATTGAAATATATATACAAAATACATAAAATAAAGTAAATTCGTTTCAAATTATTTTTAACAAATACACATATAATAACGTAAATTTTTTAAAAAAATATATAAACAAAATACACATTAAGTAATGTAAATACGTATAAAAAAATATTTACAAAATACACAAATAATCAAGTTATTCGTACCAAAATAAATAAACAAAAAACTAATTAAATAATGTAAATTTGTTTGAGAAAACATATACAAAATACACATAAAATAACGTTTTAAGTTTCTATAAAAATGTACAAAAATGCACATAAAATTAGTTTGCATAAAAAAATATATACAAAACACACATTAGATAATGTAAATGAGTATAAAAATATTTATACAAAATACCTATGAAATAATCTAAATTAGTATCGAGTTAAATTAAGAAAATAACAATAAAATAATGTAATTTTGGATGAAAATATATATAGAAAACACACATAAAATAACCTAAATACAAATACAAATATACACATTAAATAATTTCAAATTGAATGAAATAAATATACAAAATAAACATAAAATAAGGTAAATTTGTAATAAAATAGATGTAAGAATACACATAAAATAATATAAATTTGTATGAAAATATATATACAAATACACATAAAATAACATGAATTTGTTTAAAATTTGTTTCAAAATATATACGAATACACACAATAAAATAACGTAAATTTTTATGAAAATGTATATATAAAATACACATAAAATAGTTTAAATACGTAGAAAAATATATATACAAAATACATATAAAATAATGTAAATTCGTAAAAAATTATATACACAAAATTCCAATAAAAGAATGTATATTTGTAGGGAAATATATATACAAAAACCAAATAAAATAACTAAAATTTGTATAAAAATATATACAAAAATACACAAAAATAATTTAAATTTGTTTGAAAATAGATATGCAAAATACACATAAAGTTAGGCAAATTTGTATTGAAACACATATACAAAACTCACATAAAATAATGTAAATTTGTATGAAAATGTGTAAACAAATACATATAAAATCACGTAAATTTGGATAAAATATATATATACAAAATATACATTAAATATTTTAAATATGTATAAAATTATATTATATTATATATATTTTTATTGATATTTGCGTTATTTATGTGTATTTTGTATATGTTTTCTCATAGAAATTTACATTATTTTGTTGGTATATTGCCTATTTATTTTGATACGAATACATGATTATTTGTGTATTTTTTACATTTTTTTTATACGTATATACATTATTTAATGTATATTTTGTTTATATATTTTTATACAAATTTACGTTATTATATGTGTATTTGTATAGGTATTTTGATACAAATTTACATTATTTTATGTATTTTGTATATATATTTCAATTCAAATTTAGCTTATTTTATGTGTATTTTGTATATCTATTTATTTTATTACAAAATCAAATATTTTATGTTTTTTCGTATATATATATTTTTATGAAAAATGCGTTATTTTATGGGTATTTTGCATCCTAATTTTCATACAAATTTACATTATTTTATTAATATTTTCTGTATTTATTTTGATACGATTTTACATTATTTTATTTGTGTTTTGTATATATTTTTTTATACATATTTACATTATTTAATGTTTTTTTTGTATATATATTTGATACATTTTTACGTAATTTTAAGTCTATATGTTTATATATTTTCATTCAAATTTACACTATTTTAAGTGTATTTTGTATACGAATTTAAATTGTTTTATATGTACTTTGTATATATATTTTTATACGCATTTACATTATTTAATATTTATTTTTAATATATATTTTTATACAAATTCATGGTATTTTATGTGTATTTGTATATATATTTTCATATAAATTTACATTATTTTATGTGTATTTTGTACATATATTTTATTACAAATCTACCTTATTTTATGTTTATTTTGTATGTGTATTTTGTATATTTATATTTATCCAAATACACATTCTTTTATTGGTATTTTGTTTATTTATTTTAATTCGAGTTTACATTGTTTAATGTGTATTCTGTATATATATTTTTATAGAAATCTACTTTATTTTATTTGTATTCGTATATATATTTTGAAACAAATTTACATTGTTTTATATGTATTTTTGCATATCTCTTTCAATACAAATTTACCTTATTGTATGTGCATTTTGTATATTTATTTCAATACAAATTTAAATATTTTATGTGTATTTTGGTATATATATTTTTATAAGAAATGCGCTATTTTATGGAAATTTTGCATCTTTATTTTCATACAAACTTACATTATTTTATTTTCATAGAAATTTACTCTATTTTATGAGTATTCGTATATATATTTTGATACAAATTTACATTATTGATGTGTATTTAGCATATCAATTTCAATACAAATTTACTTTATTGTACGTGCATTTTGTATATTTATTTTAATACAAATTTAACTATTTTATATGTATTTTTGTATGTATATTTTTATGCAAATATTCGTTATTATATGGATATTTTGCATTTTTATTTTCATACAAATCTACATTATTTTATTGATATTCTGTTTATTTATTTTGATACGTTATTTTATTGTGTGTATTCGTATATATTTTGATACAAATTTTATACAAATTCTTGTTATTTAATGTGTATTTGTATATATGTTTTTTGATACAAATTTATAATATTTTATGTGTATTTTTACATATATTTCATTACAAATTTACCTTATTTTATGTTTATTTTGTATATTTATCTCATTCAATTTTAAATTATTTTATGTGTATATTTGTATTTGTATTTAGGTTATTTTATGTGTATTTTCTATATATATTTTCATCCAAAACTACATTATTTTATTGGTATTTTCTTAATTTAATTCGATACGAGTTTAGATTATTTCATAGGTATTTTGTATACATATTTTTATACTCTTATTTTTTTTATACTCATATTTTTATGCAAATTTATTTGATGTGCATTTTTGTACATATATTTTCATAGAAATTTGCGTTATTTTATGTGTTTTTTGTATATTTTTTTTCATACAAATTTATATTATTTCATTGGTATTTTGTTTACTTATTTTGATACGAATTACATGATTATATGTGTATTTTGTACATATTTTTTATACGTATTTACATTATTTAATGTGTATTTTGTTTATATATTTTCATACAAATTTACCTTATTATATGTGTATTTGTATAAATATTTTGATACAAATTTACTTTATTTTATGTATTTTGTATATATATATTTCAATTCAAATTTAGCCTATTTTGTGTGTATTTTGTATATCTATTTTCATACAAATTTAATTACTTTTGTGAATTTTTGTATAGTTTTATACAAATTTACGTTATTTTATGTGTATTTTGTATATTTATATTTATACAAATACACATTCTTTTTTTGGTATTTTGTTTATTTATTTTGATACGAATTTACATTATTTTATGTGTAATTTGTATACATTTTTTATACGTATTTACTTCATTTTATGTGTATTTTGTATATATATTTTTATACAAATCTACGTTATTTTATGTGTATTCGTATATATATTTTGAAACAAATTTATTATATGTGTATTTGTATAAATATTTTGATACAAATTTTCTTTATTTCATGTATTTTGTATATATATTTCAATTCAAATTTAGGTTATTTTAGGTGTATTTTGTATATCTATTTTCATACAAATACACATTCTTTTATTGATATTTTGTTTATTTATTTTGACGCGAATTTTATGTGAATTTGTTTTCATTTCATACAAATTTACATTATTTTATGTGTATTTTGTACATGTATTTAAATACAAATTTAACTAATTATATGTGTATTTTATATATCTATTTTCATACAAATTGAATTTTTTTTTTGGTATATATTTTTATTCAAATTTTCGTAATCTTATAAAAATATATATACCAAAATACACATAAAATATTTAAATTTGCATTGAAATAAATATACAAAATGCACATACAATAAGGTAAATTTGTATTGAAAGAGATATGCAAAAATACATATAAAACAATGTAAATTTGTTTCAAAATATATATACGAATACAAATAAAAATACGTAGATTTCTATAAAAATATATATACAAAATACACATAAAATTAAGTAAGTACGTATAAAAAAATGTATACAAAATACACATAAAATAATGTAAATTCGAATTAAAATAAATAAACAAAATACCAATAAAAGAATGTGTATTTGGATAAATATAAATATACAAAATACACATACAAAATAAACGTAAAATAAGGTAGATTTGTAAAAAAATATATGTACAAAATACACATAAAATAATGTAAATTTATATAAAAATATATATACAAATACACATAAAATACCATGAATTTGTATAAAAATATATATTCAAAATAAATATTGAATAATGTAAAAGCGTATAAAAATATACATACAAAGTGCATATAAAATAATGTAAATTCGTATCAATATAAATCAACAAAACACCAATAAAATAATATATATTTGAATGAAAATAAATTTACAAAATACACATAACATAACTAAAATTTGTATTAAAATATATACAAAAATACATAGAAATAATTTGAATTTATATGAAAATAGATATACAAAATACACATAAAACTAAGTAAATATCTTTTGAAATGTATATATAAAATACCCATAAAATATTGTAAATTTGTGTCAAAATATATAAACAAATACACATAAAATAAAGTAAATTTGTATGAAAAATATATACAAAATACACATAGAATAATGTCAATTCGTATCAAAATGAATGAGCAGAATATCAATAAAATAATGTAAATTTGTATGAAAATAAAGATGCAAAATACCCAAAAAATAAAGCATATGTTTATAAAAATAAAGATACAAAAATACACATCGAATAATTAAATTTGTATTAAAATTAATATACAAAATGCGTATATAATAAGGTAAATTTGTATTGAAAAAATATGCAACATACACGTTTACTCATACAAATTTATATTATTTTATTGGTATTTTGTTTATTTATTTTTATACGAATTACATGATTATATGTGTATTTTGTACATATTTTTAAACATAAAATAACGTAAATTTGTATGAAAAATATATACAAAATACACATAGAATAATGTCAATTCTTATCAAAATGAATGAGCAGAATATCAATAAAATAATGTAAATTTGTATGAAAATAAAGATGCAAAATATCCAAAAAATAAATCATATGTTTATAAGAATACAGATACAAAAATACATATCGAATAAATATATTTGTATTAAAATTAATATACAAAATGCGTATATAATAAGGTAAATTTGTATTGAAAAAATATGCAACATACACGTTTACTCATACAAATTTATATTATTATATTGGTATTTTGTTTATTTATTTTGATACGAATTACATGATTATATGTGTATTTTGTACATATTTTTTTATACGTATTTACATTATTTAATGTGTATTTTGTTTATATATTTTCATACAAATTTACGTTATTATATGTGTATTTGTATAAATATTTTGATACAAATTTACTTTATTTCATGTATTTTGTATATATATTTCAATTCAAATTTAGCTTATTTCGTGTTTATTTTGTATATATTTTCATACAAATTTAATTACTTCTGTGTATTTTTGTATATAGTTTTATATATATTTACGTTATTTTATGTGTATTTTCTATATTTATATTCATACAAATACACATTCTTTTATTGGTATTTTGTTTATTTATTTTGATACGAATTTACATTATTTTATGTGTATTTTGTATACATTTTTTTATACGTATTTACTTCATTTTATGTGTATTTTGTATATATTTTTTTATAGAAATCTACGTTATTTTATGTGTATTCGTATATATATTTTGAAAGAAATTTACATTGTTTTATATGTATTTTGCATATCTATTTCAATACAAATTTACCTTATTGTATGTGTTTTTTTGTATATTTATTTTAATAAAAAATTAATTTTTGATGTGTATTTTGGTATATATATTTTTATAAATAAAAAAAATGCGTTATTTTATGGGTATTTTGCTTCTATATTTTCATACAAATTTACATTATTTTATTAATATTCTGTGTATTTATTTTGATACGATTTTACATTATTCTATTTGTGTTTTGTACATATTTTTTTATACAAATTTACGTTATTTTAAGTGTATTTGTTTATGTATTTTCATTCAAATTTACATTATTTTATGTGTATTTTGTGTATGTATTTCAATACAAATTTACCTAATTTTGTGTGTATTTTGTATATTTATTTTCATACAAATTTAAAATATTTTTGTGTATTTTTTATATAGTTTGATACAAATTTAGGTTATTTTATGTGTATTTTGTATATCTATTTTCATACAAATACACATTCTTTTATTGATATTTCGTTTATTTATTTTGAAGCGAATTTATATTATTTAATGTGAATTTTGTATATATATTTTTATTCGTATTTACATCATTTCATGTGTATTTTGTATAGTTTTAAACAAATTTATATTATTTAATATGAATTTTGTATATATATATTTATACAAATACACATTCTTTTATTGGTATTTTGTTTATTTATTTTGATATTAATTTACATTATTTTATGTGTATTTTGTATACATTTTTTATACGTATTTACTTAATTTTATGTGTATTTTGTATATATATTTTTATAGAAATCTACCTTATTTCATGTGTATTCGTATATATATTTTGAAACAAATTTACATTGTTTATATGTATTTTGCATATCTATTTTTGTGTATTCTGTATTTATTTTTGTTATACATAGAATAATGTAAAATCGTATCAAAATAAGTACACAGAATATCAATAAAATAATTTAAATTTGTATGAAAATAAAGATGCAAAATAACCATAAGATAAAGCATTTTTTTTTAAAATACATATACAAAAATACACATAGAATAATTAAATTTGTATTAAAATTAATATACAAAATGCACACATACAATAAGGTAAATTTGTATTGAAAAAAAACGCAAAACACAAATAAAAGTGTAAATTTGTTTCAAAATATATATACGAATACACATAAAATAACGTAGATTTCTATAGAAATATACATACAAAATACACATGAAATTATGTAAATACGTATAAAAGTATATATATAAAATACATATTAAGTAATATAAATTCGTGACAAAATAAATAAACAAAATATCATGAATAGAATGTGTATTTGTATGAAAATAAATAATAGATAATAAATTTGTATGTAATATATATGCAAGATTTATTTAAATAATGTAAATATGTATAAAAAAATATATACAAAAAACAAATAGAATAATGTAAAATCGTATCAAAATAAATACACCGAATATTAAAAAAATGATATAAATTTGTATGAGAATAAAGATGCAAAATTCCCATCAAATAGCGCATTTCTATAAAAATATATATACCAAAATACACATAAAATATTTAAATTTGTATTGAAATAAATATACAAAATGCACATTCAATAAGGTAAACTTCTATTGAAAGAGATATGCAAAAATACATATAAAACAATGTAAATTTGTTTCAAAATATATATACGAATACACATAAAATAACTCAGATTTCTATAAAAATATATATACAAATTACACATAAAATTAAGTAAATACGTATAAAAAAATGTAAACAAAATACACATAAAATAATGTAAATTCGAAACAAAATAAATAAACAAAATACCAATAAAAGAATGTATATCTATTTATTTTCTAAATATTTTATGTTTTTTCGTATATATATTTTTATAAAAAATGCGTTATTTTAAGGGTATTTTGCATCTTAATTTTCATATAAATTTACATTATTTTATTAATATTTTCTGTATTGATTTTGATACGATTTTACATTATTTTATTTATGTTTTGTATATATTTTTTTATACATATTTACATTATTTAATGTGTTTTTTGTATATATTTTTGATACATATTTACGTTATTTTAAGCTATTTTTGTGTATTTGTTTATATATTTTGACACAAATTTACAATATTTTATGGGTATTTTGTACATATATTTCAAAAAAAATTTACCTAGCTTTATATGTATTTTGAATATCTATTTTCATACAAACTCAAATTATTTTTATGTATTTTTGTATATATTTCAATACAAATCCTAGTTATGTTATGTGTATTTTGTAAATCTATTTTCATTCAAATATATATTATTTTATTGGTATTTTGTTGATTTATATTGATACGAATTTACATTATTTTATATGTACTTTGTATATATATTTTTATACACATTTACATTATTTAATATTTATTATGAATATATAATTTTATACAAATTCATGGTATTTTATGTGTATTTGTATATATATTTTCATATAAATTTACATTATTTTATGTGTATTTTGTACATTTATTTCATTTCAAATTTACATTATTTTATGTTTATTTTGTATGTGTATTTTGTACATTTATATTTATACAAATACACATTCTTTTATTGGTATTTTGTTTATTTATTTTGTTTCGAGTTTACATTATTTTATGTGTATTTTGTTTACATTTTTTTATACGTATTTACTTAATTTTAGGTGTATTTTGCATATATGTTTTTATAGAAATCTACGTTATTTTATGTGTATTCGTATATATATTTTGAAACAAATTTACATTGTTTTATATGTATTTTTGCATATCTCTTTCAATAGAAGTTTACCTTATTGTATGTGCATTTTGTATATTTATTTCAATACAAATTTAAATATTTTATGTGTATACATGTACAAAAAATACATAAAATAATGTAGATTTGTATGAAATGAAAACAAATACATTTTATATAAAATATATATACAAAATACACATAGAATAATGTAAAATCATATTAAAATAAATACACAGAATATCAATAAAATAATGTAAATTTGTATGAAAATAAAGATGCAAAATACCCATAAAATAAAGCATATTTTTATAAAAATACGTATATAAAAATACACATAGATTAATCAAATTTGTATTAAAATTAATATACAAAATGCACATACAATAAGGTAAATTTGTATTGAAAAAAATATATATACGAATACTCTTAAAATAACGCAGATTTCTATAGAAATATATATACAAAATACACTTGAAATAATGTAAATACGTATAAAAATATATATACAAAATACACATTAAATAATGTTAACTCGTGTCAAAATAAATAAACAAAATATCATGAAAAGAATGTGTATTTGTATGAAAATAGATATACAAAATACACATAACATAACCTAAATTTGTATAAAACTATAAACAAAAATACACAAAAATAATTTAAACTTGTATGAAAATAAATATACAAAAAACATATAAAATTAGGTAAATTTGTATTGAAATACATATACAAAATACACATAAAATAATGTAAATTTGAATGAAAATATATAAACATATAGACTTAAAATAACGTAAATTTGTATCAAATATATATACAAAAAACACATTAAATAATGTAAATATGTATAAAAAAATATATACAAAACACAAATAAAATAATGTAAAATCGTATCAAGATAAATACAGAAAATATTAATAAAATAATGTAAATTTGTATGAAAATTAAGATGCAAAATACCCATAAAATAACGCTTTTTTTTTAAATATATATACGAAAAAACATAAAATATTTGATTTTGTATTAAAATAAATAGATATACAAAATACACATAAAATAAGCTAAATTAAATGAAAAATATATACAAAATACATATAGAATAATGTAAAATCGTATCAAAATAAATACACAGAATATCAATAAAATAATGTAATTTTGTATGAAAATAAAGATGCAAAATACCCATAAAATAAAGCATATTGTTTTAAAAATACATATACAAAAATACACATAGAATAATTAAATTTGTATTAAAATTAATATACAAAATGCACGTACAATAAGGTAAATTTGTATTGAAAAAATATACAAAATGTACATTAAAGCGTAAATTTGTTTAAAAATCTATATACGAATACACATAAAATAACATAGATCTCTATAGAAATATATATACAAAATACACATGAAATGATGTAAATACGTATAAAAATATATATACAAAATACACATTAAATAATTTAAATTCTCGTCAAAATAAATAAACAAAATATCAATAAAAGAATGTGTATTTGTATGAAAATAGATATACAAAATACTCATAAAATAACCTGTTTGTATAAAACTATATACAAAAATACACAAAAATAATTTTAAATTGTATGAAAATAAATATACAAAATACACATAAAATTAGGTAAATTTGTATTGAAATACATATACAAAATACACATAAAATAATAGAAATTTGAATGAAAATATATAAACATATACACTTAAAATAACGTAAATTTGTATCATATATATATACAAAATACTAATTAAATAATGTAAATATGTATAAAAAAATATATACAAAACACAAATAGAATAATGTAAAATCGTATCAAAATAAATACACAGAATATTAATTAAATAATGTAAATTTGTATGAAAATAAAGATGCAAAATAGCCATAAAATAACGCATTTTTTATAAAAATATATATACCAAAATACACATAAAATATTAAAATTTGTATTAAAATAAATATAAAAAATGCACATACTGTAAGGTAAATTTGTATTGAAATAGATATGCAAAATACATATAAAACAATGTAAATTTGTTTCAAAATATATATACCAATACACATAAAATAACGTTGATTTCTATAAAAAATATATACAAAATACACATAAAATGAAGTAAATACGTATAAAAAAATTAATACAAATTACACATAAAAATCGTATCAAAATAAATAAACAAAATACCAGTAAAAGAATGTGTATTTGTATAAATATAAATATACAAAATACACATAAAATATCGTGAATTTGTATAAAACTATATACAAAAATACACAGAACAAATACACATTCTTTTATTGGTATTTTGTTTATTTATTTTATTTCGAATTTATATTATTTTATGTGTATTTTGTTTACATTTTTTTTTACGTATTTACCTAATTTTATGTGTATTTTGTATATATATTTTTATAGAAATCTACGTTACTTTATGTGTATTCGTATATATATTTTGAAACAAATTTACAATTTTTTATATGTATTTTTGCAAATCTCTTTCAACAGAAGTTTACCTTATTGTATATGCATTTTGTATATTTATTTCAATACAAATTGAAATATTTTATGTGTATTTTGGTATATATATTTTTATAAGAAATGCGCTTTTTGATGGGAATTTTGCATCTTTATTTTCATACAAATTTACATTATTTTATTAATATTCGGTGTATTTATTTGATACGATTTTATATTATTTTTTGAATATATTTTTTTTTATACATATTTACATTATTTAATTTGTATCTTGCATATATATTACATACAAATTTATTATCTATTATTTATTTTCATACAAATACACATTCTTTTCATGATATTTTGTTTATTTATTTTGTCACGAATTTACATTACTTAATATGTATTTTATATATATATATATATATATATATATATATATATATATATATATATATATATATATATATATATAGATATATATATATATATATATATATATATATATATATATATATATATACGTATTTACATAATTTAATGTGTATTTTGTATATATTACTATAGAAATCTATGTTATTTTATGTGTATTCGTATATATATTTTGAAACAAATTTACACTGTTTTATTTGTAATTTGCGTTTTTTTTTCAATACAAATTTACCTTATTGTGTGTGTGCATTTTGTATATTAGTTTTAATACAAATTTAATTATTCTATGTGTATTTTTGTATATGTATTTAAAAAAAAATATGCTTTATCTTATGGGTATTTTGCATCTTTATTTTCATTCAAATTTAAATTATTTTATTGATATTCTGTGTACCTATTTTAAATACGATTTTACATTATTCTAAGTATAACAAAAATAAATACAGAAAACACAAAAATAGATATGCAAAATACATATAAACAATGTAAATTTGTTTCAAAATATATATACGAATACACATGAAATAAGGTAGATTTCTATAAAAATATATATACAAAATACATATAAAATTAAGTAAATACGTATAAAAAATGTATACAAAATACACATAAAATAATGTAAATTAGTATCAAAATAAATAAACAAAATACCAACAAAAGAATGTGTATTTGTATAAATATATATATACAAAATACACATTAAATAATATAAATTTGTTTAAAACTATACAAAATACACATGAAATGATGTAAATAGGTATAAAAATATATATACAAAATACACATTAAATAATGTAAATTCGCGTCAAAATAAATAAACAAAATAATAATAAAAGAATGTGTATTTGTATGAATATAGATATACAAAATACACATAAAATAACCTAAATTTGTATCAAACTATATACAAAAATACAGAAAACTATTTTAAGTTTGTATAAAAATAAATGTACAAAATACACATAAAATTAGGTAAATTTGTATTGAAATACATACACAAAATACACATAAAATAATATAAATTTGAATGAAAATTCATAAACAAATACACTTAAAATAACGTAAATTTGTTTAAAAAAATATGTACAAAACACAAATAGAATAATGTAAAATCGTATCAAAATAAATACACAGAATATTAATAAAATAATGTAAATTTGTATGAAAATAAAGAAGCAAAATACCCATAAAATAACGCATTTTTCTTATTTATAAAAATATATATACCAAAATACACATCAAAAAATTAAATTTGTATTAAAATAAATATACAAAAAACACATACAATAAGGTAAATTTGTATTGAAATAGATATGCAAAATACATATAAAACAATGTAAATTTGTTTCAAAATATATATACGAATACGCATAAAATAACGTAGATTTCTATAAAAATATATATACAAAATACACATAAAATGAAGTAAACACGTATAAAAAAATGTATACAAAATACAAAAAAAATAATGTAAATTCCTATCAAAATAAATAAACAAAATACCTATAAAAGAATGTGTATTTGTATGAATATAAATATACAAAATACACATAAAATAACGTAAATTTATATAAAACTATATAAAAAAATACACAGAAGTAATTAAATTTGTATGAAAATATATACAAAATACACACGAAATAAGCTAAATTTGAATTGAAATATATATACAAAATACATGAAATAAAGTAAATTTGTATCAAAATATTTATACAAATACACATATAATAACGTAAATTTGTATCAAAATATATAAACAAAATACACATTAAATAATGTAAGTACGTATAAAAAAAATATGTACAAAATACACATATAATCATGTAATTCGTATCAAAATAAATAAACAAAATACCAGTAAAATAATATAAATTTGTATGAGTAAACGTGTATGTTGCATATTTTTTCAATACAAATTTACCTTATTATATACGCATTTTGTATATTAATTTTAATACAAATTTAATTATTCGATGTGTATTTTTGTATCTGTATTTTTATAAACATATTCTTTATTTTTTAGGTATTTTGAATCTTTATTTTCATACAAATTTACATTATTTTATTGATATTCTGCTCATTCATTTTGATACGAATTGACATTATTCTATGTGTATTTTGTATATATACATAAAATAATGTAAATTAGTATCAAAATAAATAAACAAAATACCAATAAAAGAATGTGTATTTGTATAAATATATATAAAAAATACACATTAAATAATATAAATTTGTTTAAAACTATACAAAATACACATGAAATGATGTAAATACGTATAAAAATATATATACAAAATACACATTAAATAATGTAAATTCGAGTCAAAATAAATAAACAAAATATCAATAAAAGAATGTGTATTTGTATGAAAATAGATATACATAAAATAACCTAAATTTGCATCAAACTATATACAAAAATACACAAATATATTTTAAATTTAAATTTACCTTATTGTATTTGCATTTTGTATATTTATTTTAATACAAATTCAAATATTTTATGTGTATTTTGGTATATATAATTTTATAAAAAATGCGTTATTTTATAGGTATTTTGCATCTTAGTTTTCATACAAATGTACAATATATTATTAATATTCTGTGTATATATTTTGGTACGATTTTATATTATACTATTTGTGTTTGGTATATATTTTTTTATACATATTTTAGTTGTTTAATGTGAATTTTTTATATATATTTTATACATATTAACGTTATTTTAAGTGTATTTGTTTATATAATTTCCTTCAAATTTACATTATTTTAAGTGTATTTTGTATATGTATTTAAATACAAACTTACCTAATTTTATGTGTATTTTGTATATTTATTTTCATACAAATTTAAATTATTTTTGTGTTTTTTTGTATAAACATATAGAGTAAATTTCTATGATAATATATATTCAAAATACATATAAAATTATGTAAATAAGTATAAAAATATATATATCAAAAACACCTAAAAAAAATAAAATTCGTATCAATATAAATAAACAAAATTCCGAGAAAAGAACGTATTTTTGTAGGAAAATATATATACAAAATACACATAAAATTACGAAAATTTGACTAAAAATATATACAAAAAAACAAAAAAATAAATTTCAATTTGTATGAAAATAGATATACAAAATACACATATAATTAGTTAAATTTGTATTTAAATACATGTACAAAATACACATAAAATAATGTAAATTTGTATGAAATGAAAACAAATTCACATAAAATAACGTACATTTGTATAAAATAGATATACAAAATATACATAGAGTAATGTAAAATCGTATCAAAATAAATACACAGAATATCAATAAAATAATGTAATTTTGTATGAAAATAAAGATGCAAAATACCCATAAAATAAAGCATATTTTTTTTAAAAATACATATACAAAAAAAACATAGAATAATTAAATGTGTATTAAAATTAATATACAAAATGCACGTACAATAAGGTAAATTTGTATTGAAAAATTATACAAAATGCACATAAAAGTGTAAATTTGTTTCAAAATATATATACGAATACACATAAAATAACGGAGATTTCTATAGAAATATATATACAAAATACACATGAAGTGATGTAAATACGTATAAAAATATATATATACAAAATACACATTAAATAATTTAAATTCTCGTCAAAATAAATAAACAAAATATCAATAAAAGAATGTGTATTTGTATGAAAATAGATATACAAAATACTCATAAAATAACCTGTTTGTATAAAACTATATACAAAAATACACAAAAATAATTTAAATTTGTATGAAAATAAATATACAAAATACATATAAAATAATGGAAATTTCAATGAAAATATATAAACATGTACACTTAAAAGAACGTAAATTTGTATCAAATATATGTACAAAATACACATTAAATAATGTAAATATGTATAAAAAAATATATACAAAACACAAATAGAATAATGTAAAATCGTATCAACAATAAATACACAGAATATTAATAAAATAATGTAAATTTGTATGAAAATAAAGATGCAAAATAGATATAAAATAACGCATTTTTTATAAAAATATATATACCAAAATACACATAAAATATTAAAATTTGTATTAAAATAAATATAAAAAATGCATATACTATAAGGTAAATTTGTATTGATATAGATATGCAAAATACATATAAAACAATGTAAATTTGTTTCCAAATATATATACGAATACACATAAAATAACGTAGATTTCTATAAAAATATATACACATAAAATGAAGTAAATACGTATAAAAAATGAATACAAAAAATACATAAAAATCGTATCAAAATAAATAAACAAAATACCAGTAAAAGAATGTGTATTTGTATAAATATAAATATACAAAATACACATAAAATATCGTAAATTTGTATAAAACTATATACAAAAATACACAGAAGTAATTAAATTTGTATGAAAATATATATACAAAATACAGCTAAAATGAGCTAAATTTGATTTGAAATGTACATACAAAATACATAAAATAATGTAAATCTGTATCAAAATATTTATACAAATACATATAATAACGTAGATTTGTTTAAAAATATATAAACAAAATACACATTAAGTAATGGAAATACGTATAAAAAATATGTACAAAATAAACATATGATCATGTAATTCGTATCAAAATAAATAAACAAAATAGCAATAAAATAATGTAAATTTGTATGAGAAAACATATACAAATAACGCAAATTTCTATAAAAATATATGTACAAAAATGCACATAAAATAAAGTAAATTTGCAAAAAAATATGTATACAAAACACACACTAAATAATGTAAATGCGTACATAAAATAACCTAAATTTGTAAAAGACTATATACAAAAATACACAAAAATAATTTAAATTTGTTTGAAAAGAAATATAAAAAATACACATAAAATTAGGTAAATTTGTATTGAAATACAAATACAAAATACACATCAAATAATGTAAATTTGAATGTAAATATATAAACAAATACACTTAAAATAACGTAAATTTGTATAAAATATATATGCAAGATACACATTAAATAATGTAAATGTGTATAAAAAATATATATACAAAAAACAAAAAGAATAATATAAAATCGTATCAAAATAAATACACAGAATATCAATAAAATAAAGTAGATTTGTATGAAAAAAAAGATGCAAAATTCCCAAAAATTATCGCATTTTTAAAAAAAATATATTTACCAAAATACACATAAAATATTTAAATTTGTATTCAAATAAATATACAAAATGCATATACAGTAAGGTAAATTTGTATTGAAAGAGATATTCAAAAATACATATAAAACAATGTAAATTTGTTTCAAAATATATATACGAATACACATAAAATAAAGTAGATTTCTATAGAAATATATATACAAAATACATATGAAATTATGTAAATACGTATAAAAATATATATACAAAATACATATCAAATAATGTAAATTCGTGTCAAAATAAATAAACAAAATATCATGAAAAGAATGTGTATTTGTATGAAAATAGATATTAGATAATAAATTTGTATAAAATATATATATCCAAGATACACATTAAATAATGTAAATATGTATAAAAAAAGTATATACAAAAAAACAAATAGAATAATATAACATCGTATCAAAATAAATACACCGAAAATTAATAAAATAATGTAAATTTGTATGAATATAAAGATGCAAAATTCCCATAAAATAGCGCATTTCTTATGAAAATATATATACCAAAATACACATAAAATATTTAAATTTGCATTGAAATAAATATACAAAATGCACATACAATAAGGTAAATTTGTATTGAAGGAGATATACAAAAATACATATAAAAAAATGTAAATTTGTTTCAAAATATATATACGAATACACATAAAATAAAGTAGATTTCTATAGAAATATATATACAAAATACATATGAAATTATGTAAATACGTATAAAAATATATATACAAAATACATATCAAATAATGTAAATTCGTGTCAAAATAAATAACCAAAATATCATGTAAAGAATGTGTATTTGTATAAAAATAGATAATAGATAATAAATTTGTATAAAATATATATGCAAGATACTCATTAAATAATGTAAATATGTATAAAAAAGTATATACAAAAAACAAATAGAATAATGTAAATTCGTATCAAAATAAATACACCGAATATTAATAAAATAATGTAAATTTGTATGAAAATAAAGATTCAAAATTCCCATAAAATAGCGCATTTCTTATAAAAATATGTATACCAAAATATACATAAAATATTTAAATTTGTATTGAAATAAATATACAAAAAACACATAAAATAAGGTAAATGTGTATTGAAATAGATATGCAAAATACACATAAAACAATGTAAATTTGTTTCAAAATATATATACGAATATACATAAAATAACGTAGATTTCTATAAAAATATATATACAAAATTCACATAAAATTAAGTAAATACGTATAAGAAAATGTATACAAAATACACATAAAATAATATAAATTCGTATCAAAATAAATAAACTAAATAAACATAAAATAAGCTAAATTTGAATTGAAATAAATATAGAAAATACATAAAATAATGTAAATTTCTATCAAAATATATATTCAAATACACATATATTAAAATTAATATACAAAATGCGTATATAATAAGGAAAATTTGTATTGAAAAAACATGCAACATACACGTTTACTCATACAAATTTATATTATTTTATTGGTATTTTGTTTATTTATTTTGATACGAATTACATGATTATATGTGTATTTTGTACATATTTCTTTATACGTATTTACATTATTTAATGTGTATTTTGTTTTTATGTTTTCATACAAATTTACGTTATTATATGTGTATTTGTATAAATATTTTGATACAAATTTATTTTATTTCATGTATTTTGTATATATATTTCATTTCAAATTTAGCTTATTTTGTGTGTATTTTGTATATATTTTCATACAAATTTAATTACTTCTGAGTATTTTTGTATATAGTTTTATATAAATTTACGTTATTTTATGTGTATTTTGTATATTTATATTTATACAAATACACATTCTTTTAGTGGTATTTTGTTTATTTATTTTGATATATATATTTTTATAGAAATCTACGTTATTTTATGTGTATTCGTATATATATTTTGAAACAAATTTACATTGTTTTATATGTATTTTGCATATCTATTTCAATACAAATTTACCTTATTGTATGTGTTTTTTTGTATATTTATTTTAATACAAATTTAATTTTTTGATGTGTATTTTGGTATATATATTTTTATAAATAAAAAAAATGCGTTATTTTATGGGTATTTTGCTTCTTTATTTTCATACATATTTACATTATTTTATTAATATTCTGAGTATTTATTTTGATACGATTTTACATTATTCTATTTGTGTTTTGTACATATTTTTTTATACAAATTTACGTTATTTTAAGTGTATTTGTTTATGTATTTTCATTCAAATTTACATTATTTTATGTGTATTTTGTGAATGTATTTCAATACAAATTTACCTAATTTTATGTGTATTTTGTATATTTATTTTCATACAAATTTAAAATATTTTTGTTTATTTTTGTATATAGTTTGATACAAATTTAGGTTATTTTATGTGTATTTTGTATATCTATTTTCATAAAAATACACATTCTTTTATTGATATTTTGTTTATTTATTTTGACGCGAATTTTATGTGAATTTGTTTTCATTTCATACAAATTTACATTATTTTATGTGTATTTTGTACATGTATTTAAATACAAATTTAGCTAATTATATGTGTATTTTGTATATCTATTTTCATACAAATTGAAATTTATTTTTTTGTTTTTTTGTATATATTTTTATTCAAATTTTCGTAATCTTATAAAAATATATATACCAAAAAACACATAAAATATTTAAATTTGCATTGAAATAAATATACAAAATGCACATACAATAATGTAAATTTGTATTGAAAGAGATACGCAAAAATACATATAAAACAATGTAAATTAGTTTCAAAATATGTATACGAATACAAATATAAAAACGTAGATTTCTATAAAAATATATATACAAAATACACATAAAATTATGTAAATACGTATAAAAAAATGTATACAAAATACACATAAAATAATGTAAATTCGAATTAAAATAAATAAACAAAATACCAATAAAAGAATGTGTATTTGGATAAATATAAATATACAAAATACACATAAAAAAAACATAAAATAAGGTAGATTTGTAAAAAAAATATATGTACAAAATACACATAAAATAATGTAAATTTATAAAAATATATATACAAATACACATAAAATACCATGAATTTGTATAAAAATATATATTCAAAATAAATATTAAATAATGTAAAAGCGTATAAAAATATATACCCAAATTACATATAAAATAATGTAAATTCGTATCAATATAAATCAACAAAACACCAATAAAATAATATATATTTGAATGAAAATAAATTTACAAAATACACATAACATAACTAAAATTTGTATAAAAATATATACAAAAATACATAGAAATAATTTGAGTTTGTATGAAAATAGATATACAAAATACACATAAAACTAGGTAAATTTCTTTTGAAATGTATATACAAAATACCCATAAAATATTGTAAATTTGTGTCAATTTATACAAACAAATACACATAAAATAACGTAAATTTCTATGAAAAATATATACAAAATACACATAGAATAATGTCAATTCGTGTCAAAATGAATGAGCAGAATATCAATAAAATAATGTAAATTTGTATGAAAATAAAGATGCAAAATACCCAAAAAATAAAGCATATGTTTATAAAAATACAGATACAAAAATACACATCGAATAATTAAATTTGTATTAAAATTAATATACAAAATGCGTATATAATAAGGTAAATTTGTATTGAAAAAATATGCAACATTCACGTTTACTCATACAAATTTATATTATTTTATTGGTATTTTGTTTATTTATTTTGATACGAATTACATGATTATATTTTTTTATACGTATTTACATTATTTAATGTGTATTTTGTTTATATATTTTCATACAAATTTACGTTATTATATGTGTATTTGTATAAATATTTTGATACAAATTTACTTTATTTCATGTATTTTGTATATATATTTCAATTCAAATTTAGCTTATTTTGTGTGTATTTTGTATATATTTTCATACAAATTTAATTACTTCTGTGTATTTTTGTATATAGTTTTATATAAATTTACGTTATTTTATGTGTATTTTGTATATTTATATTTATACAAATACACATTCTTTTATTGGTATTTTGTTTATTTATTTTGATACAATTTACATTATTTTATATGTTTTTTGTATACATTTTTATACGTATTTACTTCATTTTATGTGTATTTTGTTATATATTTTATAGAAATCTACGTTATTTTATGTGTGTATATATATTTTTGAAACAAATTTACATTGTTTTATATGTATTTTGCATATCTATTTCAATACAAATTTACCTGATTTTATTGGTTTTTTGTTTATTTATTTTAATTCAAATTTAATTTTTTGATGTGTATTTTGGTATATATATTTTTATAAATAAAAAAAATGCGTTATTTTATGGGTATTTTGCTTCTTTATTTTCATACAAATTTACATTATTTTATTATTATTCTGAGTATTTATTTTGATAAGATTTTACATTATTCTATTTGTGTTTTGTACATATTTTTTTATACAAATTTACGTTATTTTAAGTGTATTTGTTTATGTATTTTCATTCAAGTTTACATTATTTTATGTGTATTTTGTGTATGTATTTCAATACAAACTTACCTAATTTTATGTGTATATAGTATATTTATTTTCATACAAATTTAAAATATTTTTGTGTATTTTTGTGTATAGTTTGATACAAATTTAGGTTATTTTATGTGTATTTTGTATATCTATTTTCATACAAATACACATTCTTTTATTGATATTTTGTTTATTTATTTTGACGCGAATTGAATGTGAATTTGTTTTCATTTCATATAAATTTACATTATTTTATGTGTATTTTGTACATGTATTTAAATACAAATTTAACTAGTTATATGTGTATTTTGTATATCTATTTTCATAAAAATTGAAATTTATTTTTTTGTTTTTTTGTATATATTTTTATTCAAATTTTCGGAATCTTATAAAAATATATATACCAAAATACACATAAAATATTTAAATTTGCATTGAAATAAATATACAAAATGCACATACAATAAGGTAAATTTGTATTGAAAGAGATATGGAAAAATACATATAAAACAATGTAAATTTGTTTCAAAATATATATACGAATACAAATAAAAAAACGTAGATTTCTATAAAAATATATATACAAAATACACATAAAATTAAGTAAATACGTATAAAAAAATGTATACAAAATAAACATAAAATAATGTAAATTCGAATTAAAATAAATAAACAAAATACCAATAAAAGAATGTGTATTTGGATAAATATAAATATACAAAATACACATACAAAATAAACATAAAATAAGGTAGATTTGTAAAAAAATATATGTACAAAATACACATAAAATAATGTAAATTTATATAAAAATATATTTACAAATACACATAAAATACCATATTAAATATTAAATAATGTAAAAGCGTATAAAAATATATATACAAAGTACATATAAAATAATGTAAATTCGTATCAATATAAATCAACAAAACACCAATAAAATAATATATATTTGAATAAAAAAATTTTTACAAAATACACATAACATAACTAAAATTTGTATTAAAATATATACAAAAATACATAGAAATAATTAGAGTTTGTATAAAATAGATATACAAAATACACATAAAAACTAGGTAAATTTCTTTTGAAATGTATATACAAAATACCCATAAAATATTGTAAATTTGTGTCAAAATATATAAACAAATACACATAAAATAGCGTAAATTTGTATGAAAAATATATACAAAATACACATAGAATAATGTCAATTCGTATCAAAATGAATGAGCAGAATATCAATAAAATAATGTAAATTTGTATGAAAATAAAGATGCAAAATACCCAAAAAATAAAGCATATGTTTATAAAAATACAGACACAAAAATACACATCGAATAATTAAATTTGTATTAAAATTAATATACAAAATGCGTATATAATAAGGTAAATTTGTATTGAAAAAATATGCAACATACACGTTTACTCATACAAATTTATATTATTTTATTGGTATTTTGTTTATTTATTTTGATACGAATTACATGATTATATGTGTATTTTGTACATATTTTTTTTATACGTATTTACATTATTTAATGTGTATTTTGTTTATATATTTTCATACAAATTTACGTTATTATGTGTATTTGTATAAATATTTTGATACAAATTTACTTTATTTCATGTATTTTGTATATATATTTCAATTCAAATTTAGCTTATTTTGTGTGTATTTTGTATATATTTTCATACAAATTTAATTACTTCTGTGTATTTTTGTATATAGTTTTATATAAATTTACGTTATTTTATGTGTATTTTGTATATTTATACAAATACACATTCTTTTATTGGTATTTTGTTTATTTATTTTGATACGAATTTACATTATTTTATATGTTTTTTGTATACATTTTTTTATACGTATTTACTTCATTTTATATGTATTTTGTATATATATTTTTATAGAAATCTACTTTATCTGATGTATATTCGTATATATATTTTGAAACAAATTTACATTGTTTTATATGTATTTTGCATATCTATTTCAATACAAATTTACCTTATTGTATGTGTTTTTTGTATATTTATTTTAATACAAATTTAATTTTTTGATGTGTATTTTGGTATATATATTTTTATAAATAAAAAAAATGCGTTATTTTATGTGTATTTTGCTTCTTTATTTTCATACAAATTTACATTATTTTATTAATATTCTGAGTATTTATTTTGATACGATTTTACATTATTCTATTTTTGTTTTGTACATATTTTTTTATACAAATTTACGTTATTTTAAGTGTATTTGTTTATGTATTTTCATTCAAGTTTACATTATTTTATGTGTATTTTGTGTATGTATTACAATACAAACTTACCTAATTTTATGTGTATTTAGTATATTTATTTTCATACAAATTTAAAATATTTTTGTGTATTTTTGTATATAGTTTGATACAAATTTAGGTTATTTTATGTGTATTTTGTATATCTATTTTCATACAAATACACATTCTTTTATTGATATTTTGTTTATTTATTTTGACGCGAATTGAATGTGAATTTGTTTTCATTTCATATAAATTTACATTATTTTATGTGTATTTTGTACATGTATTTAAATACAAATTTAACTAATTATATGTGTATTTTGTATATCTATTTTCATAAAAATTGAAATTTATTTTTTTGTTTTTTTGTATATATTTTTATTCAAATTTTCGGAATCTTATAAAAATATATATACCAAAATACACATAAAATATTTAAATTTGCATTGAAATAAATATACAAAATGCACATACAATAAGGTAAATTTGTATTGAAAGAGATATGGAAAAATACATATAAAACAATGTAAATTTGTTTCAAAATATATATACGAATACAAATAAAAAAACGTAGATTTCTATAAAATATATATACAAAATACACATAAAATTAAGTAAATACGTATAAAAAAATGTATACAAAATAAACATAAAATAATGTAAATTCGAATTAAAATAAATAAACAAAATACCAATAAAAGAATGTGTATTTGGATAAATATAAATATACAAAATACACATACAAAATAAACATAAAATAAGGAAGATTTGTAAAAAAATATATGTACAAAATACACATAAAATAATGTAAATTTATATAAAAATATATACACAAAACCACATAAAATACCATTAATTTGTATAAAAATATATATTCAAAATAAATATTAAATAATGTAAAAGCGTATAAAAATATATACAAAGTACATATAAAATAATGTAAATTCGTATCAATATAAATCAACAAAACACCAATAAAATAATATATATTTGAATGAAAATAAATTTACAAAATACACATAACATAACTAAAATTTGTATTAAAATATATACAAAAATACATAGAAATAATTTGAGTTTGTATGAAAATAGATATACAAAATACACATAATACTAGGTAAATTTCTTTTGAAATGTATATACAAAATACCCATAAAATATTGTAAATTTGTGTCAAAATATATAAACAAATACACATAAAATAGCGTAAATTTGTATGAAAAATATATACAAAATACACATAGAATAATGTCAATTCGTATCAAAATGAATGAGCAGAATATCAATAAAATAATGTAAATTTGTATGAAAATAAAGATGCAAAATACCCAAAAAATAAAGCATATGCTTATAAAAATACAGACACAAAAATACACATCGAATAATTAAATTTGTATTAAAATTAATATACAAAATGCGTATATAATAAGGTAAATTTGTATTGAAAAAATATGCAACATACACGTTTACTCATACAAATTTATATTATTTTATTGGTATTTTGTTTATTTATTTTGATACGAATTACATGATTATATGTGTATTTTTTTATACGTATTTACATTATTTAATGTGTATTTTGTTTATATATTTTCATACAAATTTACGTTATTATATGTGTATTTGTATAAATATTTTGATACAAATTTACTTTATTTCATGTATTTTGTATATATATTTCAATTCAAATTTAGCTTATTTTGTGTGTATTTTGTATATATTTTCATACAAATTTAATTACTTCTGTGTATTTTTGTATATAGTTTTATACAAATTTAAATCATTTTATGTGTATTTTGTATATTTATATTTATACATTCTTTTATTGGTATTTTGTTTATTTATTTTGATACGAATTTACATTATTTGATGTGTTTTTTGTATACATTTTTTTATATGTATTTACTTCATTTTATGTGTATTTTGTATATATATTTTTATAGAAATCTACGTTATTTTATGTGTATTCGTATATATATTTTGAAACAAATTTAAATTGTTTTATATGTATTTTGCATATCTATTTCAATACAAATTTACCTTATTGTATGTGTTTTTTGTATATTTATTTTAATACAAATTTAATTTTTTGATGTGTATTTTGCTATATATATTTTTATAAATAAAAAAATGCGTTATTATATGGGTATTTTGCTTCTTTATTTTCATACATATTTACATTATTTTATTAATATTCTGTGTATTTATTTTGATACGATTTTACATTATTCTATTTGTGTTTTGTACATATTTTTTTTATACAAATTTACGTTATTTTAAGTGTATTTGTTTATGTATTTTCATTCAAATTTACATTATTTTATGTGTATTTTGTGTATGTATTTCAATACAAATTTACCTAATTATATGTGTATTTTGTATATTTCTTTTCATACAAATTAAAACTATTTTTGTGTTTTTGTGTATATAGTTTTATACAAATTTAGGTGATTTTATGTGTATATTGTATAGCTATTTTCGTACAAATACACATTCTTTTATTGATATTTTGTTTATTTATTTTGACGCGAATTTACATTATTTAATGTGTATTTTGTAAATATATTTTTATACGTATTTACATCATTTCATGTGTATTTTGTATAGTTTTAAACAAATTTATATTATTTAATGTGTATTTTCTATATATATATATATATATATATATATATATATATATATATATATATATATATATATATATATATATATATTTATACAAATTCACATTCTTTTATTGGTATTTTGTTTATTTATTTTGATACTAATTTACATTATTTTATGTGTATTTTGTATACATTTTTTATACGTATATACTTAATTTTATATGTATTTTGTATATATATTTTTATAGAAATCTACCTTATTTCATGTGTATTCGTATATATATTTTGAAACAAATTTACATTGTTTATATGTATTTTGCATATCTATTTTTGTGTATTCTGTATTTATTTTTGTTATACATAGAATAATGTAATATCGTATCAAAATAGGTACAGAGAATATCAATAAAATAATTTAAATTTGTATGAAAATAAAGATGCAAAATACCCATAAGATAAAGCATATTTTTTAAAAAAAATACATATACAAAAATACACATAGAATATTTAAATTTGTATTAAAATTAATATACAAAATGCACACATACAATAAGGTAAATTTGTATTGAAAAAAAACGCAAAATACAAATAAAACAGTGTAAATTTTTTTCAAAATATATATACGAATACACATAAAATAACGTAGATTTCTATAGAAATATATATACAAAATACACATGAAATTATGTAAATACGAATAAAAATATATATATAAAATACATATTAAGTAATGTAAATTCGTGACAAAATAAATAAACAAAATATCATGAAAAGAATGTGTATTTGTATGAAAATAAATAATAGATAATAAATTTGTATGTAATATATATGCAAGATACACATTAAATAATGTAAATACGTATAAAAAAAATATATACAAAAAACAAATAGAATAATGTAAAATCGTATCAAAATAAATACACCGAATATTAATAAAATAATGTAAATTTGTATGAAAATAAAGATGCAAAATTCCCATCAAATAGCGCATTTCTTATAAAAATATATATACCAAAATACACATAAAATATTTAAATTTGTATTGAAATAAATATACAAAATACACATACAATAAGGTAAACTCCTGTTGAAAGAGATATGCAAAAATACATATAAAAAATTGTAAATTTGTTTCAGAATATGTATACGAATACACATAAAATAACGTAGATTTCTATAAAAATATATATACAAAATACACATAAAATTAGGTAAATACGTATAAAAAAATGTAAACAAAATACACATAAAATAATATAAATTCGAAACAAAATAAATAAACAAAATACCAATAAAAGAATGTGTATTTGTTCTGTGTATTTTTGTATATAGTTTTATACAAATTTCCGAGCTTTTATGTGTATTTTGTATATTTATATTTATACAAATACACATTCTTTTACTGGTATTTTGTTTATTTATTTTGATACGATTTTTATGTATATTTTGTATTCATTTTTTTAAACGTATTTACTTCATTTTATGTGTATTTTGTATATATTTCTATAGAAATCAATTTATTTTATGTGTATTCGTATATATATTTTGAAACAAATTTACATTGTTTTATATGTATTTTGCATATCTATTTTAATACAAATCTACCTTACAGTATGTGCATTTTTTATATTTATTTTAATACAAATTTTAATATTTTATGTGTATTTTGGTATATATATATTTATAAAAAATGCGTTATTTTATGGCTATTTTGCATCTTTATTTTCATACAAATTTACATTATTTAATAAATATTCTGTGTATTTATTTTGATACGATTTTACATTATTCTATTTGTGTTTTGTATATATTTTTTTATACATATTTACATTATTTAATTAATATTTTGTATATATATTTGATACAAATTTACGTTATTTTAAGTGTATATGTTTATATATTTTCATTCAAATTTCCATTATTTTATGTGTATTTTGTATATGTATTTCAATGCAAATTTACCTAATTTTATGTGTATTTTGTATATTTATTTTCATACAAATTTAAATTTTTTTTATTTTTGTATATAGTTTTATACAAACTTAGGTTATTTTATGAGTATTTTGTATATGTATTTTCATATAAATACACATTCTTTTATTGATATTTTGTTTATCTATTTTGACGACAATTTAAATTATTTAATGTGTATTTTGTATATATATATTTTTATACGTATTTACATTATTTCAAGTGTATTTTGTATATATATTTTTATAGAAATCTACGTTATTTTATATGTATTCGTATGAAGATTTTTAAACAAATTTACGCTTTAATGTGCATTTTGTATATTTTTTCAATACAAATTTACCTTATTGTACGTGCATTTTGTATATTAATTTTAATACAAATTTAATTTTTCTATGTGTATTTTTGTATATGTATTTTTAAAAAAATATGCTTTATTTTATGGGTATTTTGCATCTTTATTATCATACAAAATTACATTATATTATTGATATTCTGTGTATTTATTTTGATACGATTTTACATTATTTTATGTGTATTTTGTATATATTTTTCATTTAATTTAGCCTATTTTATGTGTATTTTGTATATCTATTTATTTTAATACAAAATCAAATATTTTATGTTTTTTCGTAAATATTTTTTTATAAAAAAAGCGTTATTTTATGGGTATTTAGCATCTTAATTTTCATACAAATTTACATTATTTTATTAATACTTTTTGTATTTATTTTGATACGATTATACATTATTTTATTTGTGTTTTGTATATATATTTTTTATACATATTTACATTATTTAATTAGTATTTTGTATATATATTTGATACAAATTTACGTTATTTTAAGTGTATATGTTTATATATTTTCATTCAAATTTCCATTATTTTATGTGTATTTTGTATATGTATTTCAATGCAAATTATATGTATATATTATATGTAATTATATGTATATATATTTGATAAAAATTTGCGTTATTTTAAGTCTATATGTTTATATATTTTCATTCAAATTTACATTATTTAATGTGTATTTTGTATATGTATTTCAATACAAATTTACCTAATTTTATATGTTTTTTGTATATTTTTTTCATACAAGTTTAAATTATTTTTGTGTATTTTTGTTTATAGTTTTATACAAATTTAGGTTATTTTATGTGTATTTTGTATATCTATTTTCATACAAATACACATTCTTTTCATGATATTTTGTTTATTTATTTTGACACGAATTAACATTTTTTAATGTGTATTTTGTATATATATTTTTATACGTATTTACATTATTTCAAGTGTATTTTGTATATATATTTCTATAGAAATCTGCGCTATTTTATGTGTATTCGTATAAATATTTTGAAACAAATTTACATTGTTTTATGTGTATTTTGCATATTTTTTCAATACAAATTTACCTTATTGTATGTGCATTTTGTATATTAATTTTAATACAAATTTGATTAATCTATGTGTATTTTTGTATATGTATTTTTATAAAAATATGCTTTATTTTATGGGTATTTTGCATCTTTATTTTCATACAAATTTACATTATTTTATTGATATACTGTGTATTTATTTTAATATGATTTTACGTTATTCTATGTGTATTTTGTATATATATTTTATATAAAATGTATTTGTTTTCATTTCATACAAATCTACATTATTTTATGTATTTTTTGTACATGTATTTAAATACAAATTTAACTAGTTATATGTGTATTTTGTATATCTATTTTGTATGTATATTTTCATAGAAATTTACTCTATTTTATGAGTATTCGTATATATATTTTGATACAAATTTACATTATTGATGTGTATTTTGCATATCTATTTCAATACAAATTTTCTTTATTGTACGTGCATTTTGTATATTTATTTTAATACAAATTTAATTATTTTATATGTATTTTTGTATATATATTTTTATGCAAATATCCGTTATTATATGGATATTTTGCAGCTTTATTTTCATACAAATTTACATTATTTTATTGATATTCTCTTTATTTATTTTGATACGATTTAACATTATTCTATGTGTATTTTGTATATATTTTTTATACATATTTACATTATTTAAGGTTTATTTTGTATATATATTTTATCCAAATTTACATTATTTTATGTGTATTTTTTATATATTTTTATAAAAATTTACATTATTTTATGTGTATTTTGTATATACATTTTCATAAAAAATTACGTTATTTTATTGTGTGTATTCGTATATATTTTGATACAAATTTTATACAAATTCATGTTATTTAATGTGTATTTGTATATATATTTTCATACAAATTCATATTATTTTATGTGTATTTTTTCATATATTTCATTACAAATTTACCTTATTTTATGTTTATTTTGTATATTTATTTCATTCAATTTTAAATTATTTTATGTGTATATTTGTATTTGTATTTAGGTTATTTTATGTGTATTTTGTATATATATTTTCATCCAAAATTACTTTATTATATTGGTATTTTCTTAATTTAATTCGATACCAATTTAGATTATTTCATAGGTATTTTGTATAAATATTTTTATACTCATTTACATTATCTAATGTGTGTTTTGTATATATATTTTTATGCAAATTTATTTTATGTTCATTTTTGTACATATATTTTTATAGAAATTTGCGTTATTTTATGTATATAGTTTTATATAAATTTACGTTATTTTATGTGCATTTTGTATATTTATATTTATACAAATACACATTCTTTTATTGCTATATTGTTTATTTATATTTATACGAATTTACATTATTTTATGTATTTTGTATACATTTTTTTATACGTATTTACTTAATTTTATGTGTATTTTGTATATGTATTTTTATAGAAATCTACGTTATTTTATGTGTATTCGCATATATATTTTGAAACAAATTTACATTATTTTATATGTATTTTGCATATCTATTTCAATACAAATTTACCTTATTGAATGTGCATTTTGTATATTTATTTTGATACAAATTCAAATATTTTATGTGTATTTTGGTATCAATAATTTTATAAAAAATGCGTTATTTTATAGGTATTTTGCAACTTAATTTTCATACAAATTTACATTATTTTATTAATATTCTGTGTATATATTTTGATACGATTTTACATTATTCTATTTGTGTTTTGTATATATTTTTTTATACATATTTACATTATTTAATGTGTATTTTGGTTATATATTTCATACAAATTTACGTTATTATATGTGTATTTGTTTATATATTTTCTTTCAAATTTACCTTATTTTATGTGTATTTTGTATATGTATTTCAATAGAAATTAA